>NC_077231.1:314195855-314398355 GCF_027887165.1 Monodelphis domestica
AACTTTGGAGCCCAAACTGCATGAGCCCCTCAGATGACCTGACCGTGTTGCACTCTTTTCTTTTGAGGCAAATCAAGTCTACTTGGAGCTGCGATAGAAACCTGAGGGAGTAATTTGCATCTGGACCCTTGGGGACTCCAAAGCAGGCAAGCCGGGCTCAAGGGACAAAGACTCTGAGTTTTCCAAGTTGGGCAAAAGTTCAAGTTCTAATGGAGTACGTTGTGTTTCTCCTCTTCCAGATCCCATCCTTGATCTCTTTGGCCATTGGTCACACAGAGACTTAGTCAAAAGCATTAACTACTGCCCAACTTGGGTTTCCTGGGAGTCTCCCATCCTATACTCCACATTCAAGGGAAGCAGCAAGTCTTTGTGAGCCAAAGGAAGCGAGGCAGTGAAGGGCAAGCCGTGGCTGGCACTGCTCAGTCACCAGGCTAAGCCTGTCGAGGCACTCGGTGGAGGAGAGGCCAGCCTCAGACCCAAAGTCCCCCCTCAATGTGAGGGCCAAGGCACCCCTCACGGCTCCGGCTACTGCTTCACAAGTGACTGGGGGTGGGGGTGGGAGACCTCCCATCTCCAGGGCCGGCTTCTACTTAAGCAAATCATTTCCCGTTAACTTAGGGTTCCCAGGAGGGAACCCAGTGCTCCAACTGTGTTCATCTGCCAGATGTTGAGCTGCGGCTTCTCTCCCTCTCATTCGGCATTTTCCTTTATTCACACTCTCTGAGGTCCTGATGAGGGCTTGTCTGGGGTTAAACCTTGCCCAGGGTAATCCTCCATGGACCTAACCTCCACCAAGAACCCTGGAACAATGGAACCTTGGAGTGAGACGGGACCTTAAAGGCATGCTGCATGGGAGTACAGGAAGTCCAAATTTGGGTGGGTGGATGGATGGATGGATGGATGGATGGACGGATGGATGGATGGACGGATGGGTTGGCCCAAGGTCAGGGCAGGAGGTTCGAAAATCTGTGGATCAGACATCTGAGAAGAGTTTAAGCTGCAGATTCAAAGGTCAAATTTTAAAATATCTAAGAGCTTCTCTAGGCTGCTAGCTTGATTCAGTGAACTGTGGCCTACATTAAAAAGCTAAAGAGAAGGGGGCAGCTAAGTGGCTCAGTGGATGGAGAGCCAGGCTTAGAGTCCAAAGGTCTTGGGTTCAAATCTGCCTCAGACACTTCCTAGCTGGGTGACTCTGGGCAAGTCACAACCCCCATTGCCTAGCCCTTACCCTCTTCTGCCCTCCAACCAATACACAGTATTGATTCTAAGATGGAAGGTAAAGGGTTTTTTTAAGTTCCTGCCTTCGGGGAGCTTACATTCTAGTGGGCAAGACTGGAGCAAACAATTATGTACAGACAAGAACTATACAGGGAAAATGGAGAAAATCTTAGAGGGAATTCCCAGAGGGAGGCATGGGGGAGGACGCCGGTGGGTGGAAGGGGATGAGGAGAGGGCAGGTGAGTCCTTCTGGCCATTCACCGAACTCATGGATGCTCTCGTTGGCTTAGTAAAAGTGGACACAGCCACGGGGGGCTCCTGAGCTGGGCTTCTGGGAAGAGGCGACCCCACTACGTGCTTCCCACCGGAGCTGGCTTTCAGGGCATCCACCGGCTCTTCTACCCTACGATCTGCAAAATAAGGGGCTTGGACTGGCGGCCCCTCGAGGTCCTTCTAGTTTAATCCGTGGAGACATGACTAGGGTTGTTCCTCCACCTGTGACGCTCAGTGTGTGACCCGGCAAGCAGAAGCCTCAGCGGTCCTCATTTCCTGGCCAATGAAGGAAGGAAGAGCCATGCAAAGGCACCGAGGACGTCGACAGAAGCAACCAGAGCCAGCTCTGAGCGAGTGCTCGGGCCGAGGGAGGGTCTGTGGAATGAGAGAGTGGAGAAAACAGAAGGGGAGAATGGAGGGGAGAGTGTGGCGTGAACGCAGACGCCCCCAGACCAGGTGCCACCACAGAGCATCCTCTGTGAGGTCCACTGCGTAGCCAGGCTCAGCCATGAGAGGTCCTGGGTTCAAATGTGGCCCTCCGAAGAGGCGAAGTAGAAGGAAGAACTCGCCTAGTATGCCTGGCCTCTCGCCCTCTCCCCCACTTCCCCCAGGCTCTCTCCCCTCCCTCCTTCCCCTGGTAGCGCACACATTCCCAGGCTTCAGAGGAATGAGGAGGAGCAACAGAGCCGCCTTTTCCCCTGAGCTCATCCCGGACCTGAGATCGTTCGCATCTCTGGCCCCCGTCATGTTATTGCACTTATAATGTTATTTATTACATAATAGAATATCATTGTATTCTGTATATTATACCTGGAGTCAAGCAGCCAATAAGTATTTAGCAAAAAGCCTATTTGCCAACCAGTGGGCGAGTGCTGAGAATTCCAAGAAAGGCCAAGACAGCCGCCGCCTTCCCCTCCAGGAGCCTCATTTCTAATGGGGGGGGGGGGGGGGGATGTGCGGCCTCTGGCTGCTCAGCAGCCCCATCCCAGCCTAGGAAGGCAACGTGGGGAGCGGGAGGTCCGAGGGCCAGGCACCTAATGGGGCTGAGCTCAGCCACAAAGCGCTATGACCGAGGAGTCGAGATTTAAGGGAGAAAAGAACCCTCGAGACCGTTTTTACGGGCAAGCAAGCGGAGGCCTATCCCCGGTTCAGTCCCTTGCCCAAGCTTACACAGGTGGCAATAAGTAGAGTCCAGATTTGAACCCATGTCCCAGGAGCTCAAACCCCTGGCTCTCTCTCCTATCCCCCATTCCCTCACATGGAAGCCTCTCAAGGAAGTTAGGAAAACACATTATGAAGGAGGTCAGTGGTTCTCAGATATTTTCATTCCATGACAACTATGGACCCATTAATGCCCACACAGACACACCCCACCACTGTCTGTCTGTCTGTCCCTTCTGTCTCTGACTCTGTCTGTCTCTTCCTCCCTCCATTTCTCTCTCTCTCTCTCTCTCTGTCTCTCTCTCTCTCCTGTCCTGTCTCTCTGTCTCTCTGTCTGTCTGTCTCTGTCTCTGTCTCTCTCTCTCTCTCTCTGTCTCTCTCTCTGTCTCTGTCTCTCTCTGTCACTCTCTCTGACTCTCTCTCTGTCTCTCTCTCTCCCTCCCTCTCTTTTGCTCTCTTGCTCTGTGTGTGTGTATCTCTCCCTCCCTTTCTGTCTGTGTGTCTTCCTCTCTGTCTCTGTCCCTCTGTCTCTCTCTCTGTGTGTCTGTCTCTCCCTCTCTCTCCTTTTCTGTCTGTCTCTCTCTCTCTGTCTCTCCCTCTGTCTCTCTCTATGTCCCTCTGTTTCTCTCTCCTCTTTTCTGTTGTTTTTCTTTTCCCCACCCTCTCCCCCTTTCCTTCTCCTTTCTGTTGTCTTTCCCCCCTATCTCTTGCTCCCTCTCTCCCTCCTCTCTCCTTCTCTCTCTCTCTCTCTCTCTCTCTCTCTCTCTCTCTCTCTCCTCCTCCTCCTCCTCCTCCTCCTCCTCTCTCCTCATCTCTCTCTCTCTCTCTCTCTCTCTCTCTCTCTCTCTCTCTCTCTCTCTCTCTCTCTCCTCTCTCTCTCTCTCTGTCTCTCTCTCTGTCTCTGTCTCTCTGTCTCTCTCTCTGTCTCTCTCTGTCTCTCTCTCTCTCATCTCTCTCTCTCTCTCTCTCTCTGTCTCTCTGTCCTCTCCCTCTGTGTGTGTGTCTCTCTCTCCCTCTCTCTCCTTTTCTGTCTTTCTCTCTGTCTCTCTTTCTCTCTGTCTCCACCCCGCTCCTCTCCTTTCCCCTCCCTCCTCCCTCTCTCCCTCTCTCTCTCTCTCTGCCTCTCCCTCTCTCCTCTCTCTCTCTCTGTCTCTCTTTGTCTCTCTCTGTCTTTCTCTCTGTCTCTCTTTCTCTCTGTCTCCCCCCCCCCCCCCCCTTCTCCGGAGGACAGAAGGAGCTGAGCCGCACTCACTGATGGGCTCTGCCCATATATCAGATGTAATCGGACGCTGCCATCTAGTGGCTGCTCTGAGACTCTGCCTGCGTTCTTCCCCAAGTCAGTAATGGGAGGATCACTGCAGGAACTTGGCATTCTTCTGCTGAGCCCTTCCCTTGGGCAGAGACGGAGGCTCTGAGGATTGGGACTCCCTGTCCTTCTAGCGCCCTGGCCTCTGGCCTCCTGTTCTTCAGTCTCGTCTGGCTCTCGGCAGACATACTGGAGTGTTTTGGCATTTCCTTCTCCAAGTCATTTTACAGATGAGGAAACTGAGGCAAACGAGGTGTCGTGACTTGTCCAGGGTCATCATCTGGGACGTCTGTCCCAGATTGTGCTCAGGAAGAGGAGTCTTCCTGACAGTCTCTTCCCAGAGCCCGGGGGAGTTTCCTGCCTGCTGAGGCCCAGGGAACAGGACACCAGAGAGTCGGCGGCTGGGCAGCCTGGACACAGTAGGGGCGCGTGAATTCATCGGAGTGGCCAGAAGAGGCCTTGGGAAAGAGATGCAAAACGTGGGATCCTCCCGGGCCGGGGCCATCCGATGGAGGAGCCGGAGCTCCCCTCCCCGAGCTTCACAGATTTAGAGCTCAAAGGGACCTTCGCAGTCACGTAAAGAGGGGGAAACTGAGGTCCGAACCAGAGATCCGACCTATGTGGGGTCTGAAGCAGCAGATGTAGGATTCGAACCCAGAGCTTCTGACTACAAACCCGGCCCTCCTTAGCCTCTGATGCCCAGAGGTAAGACTGGAGACCTTTCATTTGAAGAGCGAATGGCTGTTCCTTTACAAACCAGTGGATTTGGGGTCCAGCCATCGAGTGCACTGCAGTGCAGCTCTCGGCTTTCTTGTCCTGGCCAAGGCTCTTCCGCCCCCCGCAGATGGTTCAGGCGGCGCCCCTCTGCCCGGAGCTCCCTCTGGGCCTTGGAATGTCCCCCTCAGTCCGCCCTCTTGCCCAATCCCAGACTTGACTCTCCCAGGACTCATCGCCAGTCCCCAGCCTCTCACCACCTGCCCTGCCACAGTTTGGATTCTCCAGAGACAGCCGCATTTCTGCTCCTATTGAGAGCCAGGCTCAAGCCGCTGGCATTTCTCCAACGGCATCTAACCCATTCGCGGGGTGGTAGACGCAGAAGGATCGTAGGGGTCATCGAGGGCAGACTCTCATGTCACAAATAAGGAAACAGCACCCGGAGGAGTTAGGTGACCTCCCCAGGGTAACACGACGTCTGAGGCAGGATTCGAATTTGGGTCTTCCTGATACCAAATTTGGTGCTGTATTCCACTGTGCCATCAAATGCCTTCTTACTCTCTACCTCTGCCAAGCCTCTTCTTCCTATTCATTTCAGGACCCAAAGGATTGGCCATCACTCTCAGCCTTCTCCCTTATTTACACCAGAGCAGATGAGAATCTTTTCTGTAAGTTCTAGCCTTAGAAAGTTTAGTGATTCACCAAGGGGTGGCACTTGAACCCAGGTCTTGGCTCTCCTCTGTCCATGACACCAGAATTCTGAGACTTGGGATGCTGATTCCAGGAGGATTCCAACAGGTGAACAAGGAAAAAGGTCTCAAGTGCTAGGATTGTTAGGAGAACAAAGGCTGAAAACGCAGGGTTAGGCACCCAGGCTTGGAATGGGGATGGAAGCCCTGAGCTCTATGGGAAGACAGATCACCACCCTCCATAAAGTCCTGGGTAGCTTTTCAGCTCATGAAAGGAGGATTCTGGAATGAAAAAAGGTCAGCACCACTGGCCTGGGATGCTTTGGGGAGCAGAAACCCTTTGCTGCAGTAGCATTGCCCCTAATCAGGGGGCAGCCAGATGGCTCAGTGGATAGTGAGCCAGGTCTAGAAGACTGGAGTTCCTGGGTTCAAATTTGGCCTTGGATACTTTTCTAGCAGTGAAGCATTGTCAAATCACTCAACCCTCATTGCATAGTCCTTGCTGCTCTTCTACCTTGGAACAGAGGGGGAGAAAGGAAGGAAGGAAGGAAGGAAGGAAGGAAGGAAGGAAGGAAGGAAGTGAAGGAAGGAAGGAAGGAAGGAAGGAAGGAAGGAAGGAAGGAAGGAAGGAAGGAAGGAGGGGAAGGAGGAGGGGAAGGAGGGAAGGAAGGGAAGGAAGGAAGGAAGGAAGGAAGGAAGGAAGGAAGGAAGAAGGAAGGAAGGAAGGAAGGAAGGAAGAAAGGAAGAAGGAAGAAAGAAAGAAAGAAAGAAAGAAAGAAAGAAAGAAAGAAAGAAAGAAAGAAAGAAAGAAAGAAAGAAAAGAAAGAAAGAAAGAAAGAAAGAAAGAAAAGAAAGAAAGGAAAGAAAGAAAGAAAGAAAGGAAGGAAGGAAGGAAGGAAGGAAGGAAGGAAGGAAGGAAGGAAGGAAGGAAGGAAGGAAGGAAGGAAGGAAGGAAGGAAGAAGGAAAGGAAGGGAGGGAGGGAGAGAGGAGAAAAGGAAGGAAGGAAGGAAGGAAGGAAGGAAGGAAGAAAGAAAGAAAGAAAGAAGAAAGAAAGAAAGAAAGAAAGAAAGAAAGAAAGAAAGAAAGAAAGAAAAGAAAGAAAGAAAGAAAGAAAGAGAGAAAGAAAGAGAGAAGAAAGAGAAGAAAGAGAGAAAGGAAGGAAGGAAGGAAGGAAGGAAGGAAGGAAGGAAGAGGAGGAGAGAGAGAGAGAGAGAGAGAGAGAGAGTGAGAGAGAGAGAGAGAGAGAGAGAGAGAGAGAGAGGAGAGAGAGAGATGGGGTGAAGGGAGGGCAGCTATTGTTTGCCAAGAAAAGACCCCAGGAAAAGGATAGAACTCCTGTCCCCTCTTCTGTGGAATCTGCTTGCTGGACTTTCCTTGGATCAGAAAATACAGCTCAGCCTTCATATGGATTCAGGGCTGCTGAGGAAAAACCTGGAAGGCAGCTGTGATTGCTTGTTCCCAAGTGGACGCTAGAGGGGAGGCCGTGAGCAAGCTAGTGATGTCTCCCTTTCTGGTCTGCCAGACCTAGCTCCCAAGTTGGGTTTCCATTGACTGAACTTATTTCCCAAAGCAAAAATCCCCTGCCCAGTGCTGCTGGGTAGTCAGTCGAGTGTGCTCGGAGGTCCCAAGGAAAGTTTTATTCCACACCATTTGTTTCCATTCTCATCCATCTAATGTGGCCATTATGTGGGCTCTGGGCAGCTCTGGGGCTTGGTAATGGGCTCTGCTCTCTGGGTCAGTGATTGGGGTGGGGGAGGTTGACCTTTGCAAAGTGACAGGCTGAGAGGAGGCAGAAGCCTTGGAGAGAGGCATGGCGCCTTTGGTAACAAGGAGGACCCCGGCAGGGCTGAGCAATCCTGACTAGCACACTTGCCATTACCCCTAGATTGCTCAGTGAGGAGTGACCATATGTGATGACCATCGGCTCACAGTGTCTCAGCCCCATACTAGTGCAGCCTCTCACCATCCAGCAACTGGCCTCTACTGAGGCTCAAAGAGGGGGGGAGCCATGGAATCGCAGTACTGAGCTTGTGGCAGTTCTTGTTACTGGAATCCAGAGTGCCCAGAGTGGTAACAAGCACTTGTGCTGCCCGGACAGAGACAGCAAGAAGGGCTTCCTCCAGACTCCAGATATGGGCTCCCATGGGCAGAGATGGGGCCATGGGAGGCCACACCAAGGAGAAGCATGCCAAGAAGTCCAGCCATGATCCCTTCACCCCAGCTGGACTCATTTCCTGAACTTTGCCTTGTTACCACCAGTCTTGCCCTTGAGTGGGGTGCCATCTCCCCTCCCTCTTCTTTCTAGCTCTTTTCTCTCAATCGAATGTAGGCAGCCTGAGGACAAAAACTGTCCTGCTTGCTTGTATTTGTATCATGAGCTCTTAGAGCAGAACCTGGCACACAGGAAGTAGTTAATAAATGCTCATCCATGTGTCCCTCTATCTATTATACTAACTTCAATTTTGGAATTCCTCTGCAATTGACCCAGCCCCTCCTTCCCAACTTCCATCCAATCATATTGTTCTCCATACTTCAGCTATGTAGCAAACGTGTGTGTGATCCCATCATGGCACTATCCTGCTCTCTTCTTTGTTCTAACCTTACACAAATGAGTCAGCATCTCTGGCTCAAATTGAGGCAAGCCATTGACCCCTTTATGAGCAGGTTCACTTCCTAATAAATTGTTAGTTACTTGATGAACTCATGCCTCAGTCTACTTTTGTTAAATTCCATTCATGACATTCTCATCCATCCATCCATCCATCCATCCATCCATCCATCCATCCATCCATCCATCCATCCATTCATCTCTTTATCTATCTACCCAAATGTCTGCCTCTCTGCCTATCATCTATCTGTCCATCCTACCTATTTCTGTCTTCAATTATCTATTACATATCTATCTACCATCCATAAGTTTACCTATCATAATATCTTCTATAAGCTTCTCCCTCTGTCTTTCTGTCTCCCTCTGTCTCTGTCTCTCTGTCTCTGTCTCTGTCTCTCTCTCTATTCAAGCTCTCTCAGGAGGTTCCTAAATTTCTGTGCCCCGAGACAGAGCCCAGTCACGCTAATTCTGACGCGCAAGTCCTCTAGGCTTGGAGAAGTTGGTCAGAAAGTAAGAAATCTTCCAGGGCTGAGTTGGCAGCAGGAAGTAGCTGCTCTTCAAAATCAGCCACAGCAGGTCAAGGACCCCTCAAGGTCTCTGAGGAAGGGGTCTTCTCTGTATGTCCATTTCCAGTCCTACATGTTTGCTCCTACTTTGCAAGGACTTCCCTAAAAATAGTAGGTAGGCAGGAAGTAAATGCAGACAAATGATATATTGAAGTAGGGTCCCAAAGAGAGCTGGGTTTGAATCCTGTTTTTGCCACTTACTCATTGTATGACCTTGGGCAATCCCTTCCCTGAGCCTCAATTTCCTTATCTGTAAAGTGGGATGAAAGTCTGTAGGTGCTTATTTCATTGTGGGGCTTCATTGAGTCAGTCTGTAAGAGCAATGTCCATGAAACTGTTATTGCTCCTATTTCAGACTTCTGAGCAAGATGGCCAGACTTTGGTCAACCCAGCAGAGTCTGTGGCTCTTCCCAGGCCATTTGGACTTCTGCCACCATCCCTCCACCCTTTTAGCCACATTTTTGGTCTTCCACTCCCTGGTAGTTATTGAAAAACAGATAGGATCCCTGTGCCTAGAATTGTAAGGAACTTGAGAGCTAATTGAGTCTCACCTGCCCATTTTATAGTAAAGAAACTGAGGCCCTGAGAGGAGAAGTGATTGACCCAAGGCCACATGACAACAGAGCCAGGAGTTGAACTCAAGTCCTGAGAATCCATGCCCAGGGCTTTTACAGACCTGGTCTCACTGAAGCCTCCCAACAGCTCTGTCAGGAAGGCTGTACAGGTCTTTTGTTGTTTAGTCATTTCTGTAGTGTTGGATTCTTCATGACCCCATTTGGAGTTTTCTTGGCCATGATACAGAGTAGTTTACCATTTTACATATGAGAAAACTAAGGTAAACAGGGTGCAGTGACTTGCCCAGGGTCACACCAGCTAGTAAGTATACAAGACTGACTCCAGACCCAGTGCGCCACTTCGATGCCATCTACAGGTATTGTTGTCCCCACTTTGCGGATAGGAGCCTGAGTGCTAGAGAGAAGAAGGAGCCCAACTGAAGTCACCCAGATAGTAAGTGGATTCTCTATGGTAGAGCCAAGCTCTTTCCACTTCCTCCTCAGTCCTCTGCCAGGCTCCAGAGAATGGCAGAGTCCCCCCAGGAGCTGGGCACCCCCAGAGAGCCCCAGACTCCTCAGGGAGCTGAGATCTTCGTTCCAATGGATGAGCCACACATCCGTAGGTAAACTGTCCTCAGAGTCTTCCCTCTGTAGCCCCTGAGTATCACAGTGCAGCTCCCAGTCCAGCCTTGTACCCAAAGAGAAGCCCAGGAACAGGGAACCATCCCTACCTGGGAAAGCCAGAGATAAACCAGGATCTGCTGCAGGGGAATTCAGCATCAGATGTCTGCTGGCTGGAGTCAGGAGAAAGCATCCTAACAGTCCTGAAGCATCATACGCTTCTTTGTCCATCAGCAGATACTGAGCTCCCCAGCCTGAAAGGGAAATCTTGTTCCCTACAGCATCCTTCTGGGTCTCCAACAATAGGATTTCTTCTCTGATCATGAGGCAGTGGGGAGGGGGCCGAGGGAAGGGAGCACTCGCATATTTCTGGAATATACCCAAGCTTGGGCTCTGACCCTCTCAGGCTCACTCTGGTCCCCTCCCCTTCAGCTTCCTTGATTCCCTCCCCTTCCTCACCCTGCCCCCCAACCATTCCTTTCAAAACCCAGAAATAATTGTTCTTGGGTCTTACCCCCAAGAGCAAATCCTTTCCATTTTGTTATGTGCTGCTAAATATTGGAGGACCCAAGAGGATGGAGGAGAAGCAGCCAACCAAGACCTTTTACAGGACCTCAGAGAGATGGTAGGAACCTCAGGAGCCTTAAAGGGCAGCCCTCTCCTTTTACAGGTCAGGCTCCTGAGGTTCACACAAGGTCACACTGCTAGGAAGGAGCCCCTTGTCTGCTATAGCAATACATTTTCTCCAAGCAAAGTTTTTTGTGTCTTCCTTCAGTTTATTCATTCCTCCTACATTTTACAGGTGGGGAAACTGAGGCTTGGAAAGGGCAAGAGTCATATCAAAGGTCACATTACTAGCAAGTGGCCTCGACTCTCTAGGAAGCTACATTTTTTCTAAGGGAAATTTCTTGTGTCTTCCGTTAGTCCATTTCCTCCCATCTTACAGGTGGAGACACTGAGGCACACAAGGAGGAGAGACTTCCCCAAAGTCACACAAAGAGTAAGCAGCAGAGCCAAGATTGGAACCCTATCTCAATGCCTATCTCAGTTTTCAAGATCCACACGAGGGATTCCGCAAGCAGTAGGTCCATGCACAGCTTTTATGGTGTCTGTGAGCTTAAATGAGGAACTAGAATGACATCTTTATTATCAATTAACTTTTGGCTCTCTCTGACTTTTATTTGATGGACTTAAAGACCCCTGGCTTTAGATGAGCTCTTGCCTGAGCTGACCTTCTCCCGTCAGCACTAAGCCTTCTGGGGAGCTGAGGAAGAGGCAGTCATCTGGAGTTGGGATCCCACCAAGGACAGGAGCTGTCCGCCCTGAACTCTCCAGGCTGACCATCTGCGAGAGGACCAGCCATCCCCAGGTGCTTATTTCTGATCAGTCTCCTCCTCCTGACTTAAGGTTGAAAGGAGGAAAGACCCCCTTGCCAAGAGCAGCTGACCCATCCCTGGGGAAGGATGTCAGCCCCCCTGGGTGATAGGCAAACCCGGCTAGGATTCAGCCTCTCTAGCCAAAGCTGCCAGGCTGCTGCTGTCGTTTCTGCAGCCTCAGCAGGTGTCACTGTGTGCCAGCAAGTGTGAAAGCCTGGGAGGGAGACAGCCCTGAACCCTGATGGCACAGCGTGAGAGAGCAGAGGAGAGAAGGAGTAGAACCCTCAGCGGCACATCTAGTGGACCCCAGAGCCGGCCCCTCCTTCAGCCCCAGCCCAAAGTCCTCCAAGGGGTCTGGGGGAGGCGAGGCAAGTCGAGGAAGGCTCAGGGAAGGAACGACAGGACTCTGGAAGCTTTGGTCCATTTGGCCCTCTTTCATTGCCCACTGAGGCCACAGAGAATTCCAGACTCGGACAGACCTCGGGGACCATTGAGTCCTCCTTGTCCATGAACATTCCTCTGACGGTTGTCTAGAGCTGGTTCCAGAGAAGACCAGGCTCTTTGGCCTCCTGTGCCCCCTTCTCCGAGGAACGTTTGTCCATGTATGGGATAGCCAAGGAAAGATCAAAGTCCCCAGGACCCCTGGCCATGCACCTGGGCGAAGAATCTCTGGGCCAATCCCTTGTATATGTGGGCATATGATTTGGGGTTTAGGCTTTAAAAGATCGCTCTATAGCAAAAATGAATAATATGGATATAGGTGTCAAGTGACAACATTTGGACAACCCAATGGAATTGCAATGGGGGGGGGAGAGAATAAATCATGGAAAAATGGAAAACTCTTTAAAAATGGGGGAAAAAGAATCTCTGGGTTGGAGAACAATCTCTTTGGAAAAGTGCCCTACAGATTCAGAGATGGGAGGGATCACAGCATTGAGGCAGCCCAAGCTACAGATGAAGAAGAGGCCCTTCTCCGTTATCCCCATCCAACCAGTGGCCTGCCAGCTTCTTCTTGACGTCATCCTCTGCCACTTGCTGGCGCCTGGAATTCCCAAGCTCTCCCTGTCCTGCCTCCCATCTCTACCCATCAAGATCCAGCTAAAAGGCATCCTTTCCCCCACCCTAATCCAGAAACCTTTCCTGACCTTCCAACACCACTCACTGCCTCTTCTTCCCCTTGGGGATCTGGGCACATGTTACTATTTTTTATTTTTTAATTTTATTTTTCAATGGGTCCATGATTCATATTGTCTCCCTCCCCCCTTTCCTTCCTCCCTCCAGGAGTTAACAAGCAATTCCACTGCATTATACAGATCTTCCCACTTGTTGCTTGTTGTGCACAGGCAATAAGATTTGCCTTTGTGCTAGAGTAACACCCTGTATCCCATTGCCCCTGGCATCCCCAAGAGCTAGATACTGAAAGTCTCACTCTTCCCATTTTACAGAGAAGGAGGATGAGGCTCACAGTGTAAAATCTAAAATTTTCTTTATATTTATATTTATGATTATGTTTATATTTATAATCTCTAATAATAATAATAAAAATAAAATATTATATTATATTTTATGAGGTTTATTAAGGATCATTAGAAATCCAGGAATAAAGAGAATACAAAATAAAAACCACGTGCCCATGGCTGGTTAGCCCATTTAAAATCCCCACGCTTAGCTTACCACCATACTTGCAGCATCATCCCAAAAAAGAGCACTTAGGCAGAGTTACCACCAGTTAAATACCAATAATGTGATCCTGCCAAGGTGGAGATGCAGGAGAGATTATAGGGAATTCTGGGAAATACTAAGGACTTCTGGGGAATGGAGTCAAAGGTTCAAAATCTCCATTTATACAAGAGGCGAGACCAAGATGGCCAAGATTCTGACTTTCTGGAGACACTACAAGAGTCACTGGATTTGTACGTGATTCTGAAGGAGAAATTCTTAACCAAGGAATCCAGGAAGAGATTCCAGGGGCTCCATGAACTTGGATGGGGGGAAATGTCACCTTTATTATCACTAACCTTTGGTTTCATTTATGTCCCTTAAAAAAAATATTGTGCACTTAAAGCCTTAATTGTGAGAAGAGGACAGTGGGCTTTACAGGACATTATGAGATGTAAAATAGAGAACTTTGACTCTTTAAATTAAAGAGGGTTTGCACAAACAAAACCAATGCAACCAAGTTTATAAGGAAAACAACAAACTGGAGGGAAATTTTTATAGAAATTTCTCTGTTAAAGTTCTTATTTCTTGGATACATAGAGAAGTGAGTCAAATTTATAAGAATGCAAGTCATTTACAAGGAAACAGATGGGCAAATCTCAGATGAAGAAATTAAAGTATTTTTAGGCTTATGAAAAAATGCTCCAAATCACTATTGATCAGAGATCTGTGCCATCACCATGTTCTTGCACCTTCCTCTTCTCTCTGGTCCTCACAGGGGCTGCTCTAGCTCCTAACTTGGGACCTTTTCTCTGTGGGGACAGGGGGAGATGGAGACAGAAAGACCGGGAAATTGGCAGAGAGGAGAGAGGAGATAAGAAAAAGGAAGAAGAAAAAGAGGGAGCCAGACACAGAAAGGGGAGAGAAGGAGAGGATGAAGAAATGAATG
Organism: Monodelphis domestica; assembly: GCF_027887165.1. Classification (NCBI taxonomy): domain Eukaryota; kingdom Metazoa; phylum Chordata; class Mammalia; order Didelphimorphia; family Didelphidae; genus Monodelphis; species Monodelphis domestica. The sequence goes on from NC_077231.1 coordinate 314,209,551, forward strand.
GGAAGAGAAAGAGAGACAGAGAGAAACCAGAGAGCAGGTCAGTTGGCTACAGAAGGTGGGAGAGTGAGGACAGGCCAATGAGGCTTGAAAGATTGATGAGGCCAGATTAGGAAGAGCTCCTGAAGCCAAAAGACGAGTTTGTCATTTCTTCTAAAAGCAATTGGCTTTGTTCAAAAGTTTTCTTTGGGAAGTAGGAGTTTAGATACAATAACTGAGATTTTTTTTAAGGTCAGAATAATTTTGTTTATGTTTTCATGGGTCATTGTGGCAGGAGTTGCTTGGAATTGTTGGGAAAATATCATGGAAATCTCCAAATACCAGGCAGCCTGCCCATGCTTTGCCCTTTGGCCAGCTATATCTATCTATCTATCTATCTATCTATCTATCTATCTATCTATCTATCTATCTATCTATCTATCCATCTATCTATCTATCTATCTATCTATCCATCCATCTATCTATCTATCTATCTATCTATCTATCTATCTATCTATCTATCCATCTATCTATCTATCTATCCATCTATCTATCTATCTATCTATCCATCTATCCATCCATCTATCTATCTATCTATCTATCTATCTATCTATCTATCTATCTATCCATCCATCCTTCCATCCATCCATCTATCTATCTATCTATCTATCTATCTATCTATCTATCTATCTATCTATCTATCCATCTATCCATCCATCCATCTATCTATCTATCTATCTATCTATCTATCTATCTATCTATCTATCTATCTATCTATCTATCTATCTATCCATCCATCTATCTATCTATCTATCTATCTATCTATCTATCTATCTATCTATCTATCTATCTATCTATCTATCTATCTGTGTATATATGACATGAATAGATGAATGACCTGGGGCAATAGCCCTCAAACTTTTTGATCCCAGGACCCCTTTATACTCTTCAAGTTCATTAAGGACCACTCCCACCCAAGGAACCTTTTAAAGAAAAAATCCAGACTATAAATCTCAATATTTACCATATTAGAAATGAAAGCATCTTAGTATCATTATAAAAATAGTTTTGACCTCATATATCCCTTTACCAAGTCTTGGGGATACCTATGGGTCCCTAAACCACACTTTGAAAACTGCTGGACTAAGGGAACTAGAGTTTAACTAGAGATTACAGCACTGTGGAATATTTTATTCCTGAAGGCAACAGAATGATTTTTCTCTATATTGTTCGCTGACATGCGGAGAAGTGTTAGTAGCATTACTAAAATTTAAGGAGTCTTGGGAAATAAACTGAAGACCTCCAGGCATCAGGAGTACTTTTATTCTTGCTCCTGATTGAAGGTGAGGGCTGCAGAACAGGAGGCAGATTTAGATTTCTGAATATGGCTTCAAATATAATAATGACAGACTCCTGGCCAGGGATGAAGTCTGCCTAACAAAGCCTCATCAAAAGGTATTTGTCTAGAGTCTTATAAATTTAATTAAAATAGATTTAACTGAAGAAGAAGGAGGTTGGAAGAAACCTGATTGCCTCTCCAGGAAACTGGACACCAGAGAGGACACTGAAAATATAAGAATCCGAATAGCAGCAGAAATGGTCCAAAATTCACAGGAAACAAAATCAAAGTCAGGAAGGGACTTGGAGCCTTATTTATCCATTCCACAAAAGCTTGTTAAACTTCTCCCATATGTAAGGCATTATAAATGCACCAGAGATACAAAGGTAAAAATGGCACCGTCTGTCCTCCAAAAGCTTACATTCTACTATGGGGAGCAGTTTCTCTAGATCCCCATTTTGGGATCTAGAGAAACTGCTCCAGGAGATCGTGAGGAGAAAATTCATTCAGTTGGAAAGAATGGAGGATTGTCCTGGGTGAGGTGACACCTTACTTGAGCCTTGAAGGTAAAGATTATAAAAGGTGGTTATGAGAAAGTACATTCCAGGCACAGGAGGCAACTTGTACAATGCATGGGAGTGAGACGTGCCATATTCTCCTTTCTCAGAAATGTTATCAATAGTGTCACTGAAAGAAAGCCATGTAGCTTGAAATACTTCTAGTGATGGGGAAATCACTCCCTGTCATGGCTAAGTTGCCACTGGAAAGAGAAAGGCTTGGTGTTCCATAGTTTAGTGGCACCTTATAACAGGGAAAGAAGAAAGATAGAAAGACCAATAAGGAGGACACACAGAAGACCAAAAGAGAGAGCAAAAAATGATGATGACAGAGAGGGAAAAAGAAAGCAAAGAAAAAGATTTTAAATAGGAAGAAAGTGCTAGTGTGAGTAGAGAAGAAGAAATGGAGAAGAGGAGAGACATCAACAGCTGCTAACTCCAGGAAAGAGAAAGTTTTGAGAAGGCTGAATGCAGCCGAAGCAGCCTTTGGGGGAAAAGGGTTTCCAGCTCATCGCTCAGCCTTTCCCAGATGGCACCTGATCCATTTGTTTAAATTAAGTCTTGCCCAAATGATAAGGAGCTAATTTTCCAATGTCAAGTCTATTTGGAACAGGCCCATTGGAGGTGGAAAGGAATACAGATGCTCCGGGGTTGGTGAAGATGCTAAAAATTTGCTGGCTGAGTATTTCTGGTACTCTTCGGGTCCTCACTTCTGTTTAAAGGAAGAGCAACATTCAGACGAGCCCACTCTCCTTGTGGTTGTCATCCTGACTCTTAGTCACAGGAGAGATTTAATCAATAAAAGCAAGTCTCTCCTAAAGGTTTAAAAACTGAATTCTGTCCAAAGGGCTGTAAAACAATGCATTCCTTTTGATCCAGGAATACCACTCCTGGGTCTGAATCCCAAAGAGATTTTTAAAAAATCAGAAAGGACCTGTTTGTACAAAAATATTTAAAGCAGCTCTTGCGGTGGCAAAGAATTGGAAACAGGGGATGCCCCTCAGTTGGGGAATGGCCAAACAAACTGTGGCATAGGGTGGTGATGGGACACTTTCGTGCTCTACGAAATGATGACCAGGTGGATTTCAGAGAGAGCTGGAAAAACCTATGTGAACTGATGCGGAGTGAAATAAGCAGAACCAGGAGAACATAGTACACAGTAACTGAAATATTGTGGAGTGATCCAATGGGATAGACTGCTTCTAACAGCAATGCACTGGACCAGGACAGTTCTGAGGACTTATGAAAAACAATGCTCTCTACCTCCAGAAAAAGAACCGCTGGAGTAGGAATGCAGATGAAAGCATAGGACGTGTCACTTGTTTATCTGGGCATGTGTCTGGGGGTTTGGGTCTTGTGGGATGGTTCACTTACAAGAATGAATAATAAATATGGAGTTAAAAAATAAAAACTTAATTAAATTTAAAAATGTTCAAACCCACATCCCCGGGGAATCCATTTCAACCTGAGCAAAAAAGATTGAGTTAAACAACTCAGGAGGCCAAAGAGTGGTGATGGGGTGGGATGGCTAATGGTAGGACATCTTGCATCTGCCAAGACACCCTCGTGGTTTTAGTGGTATTTGGTGAAAGAACATCAAAGAAGGAATTTGTGGAGTTGTATCCCTAGGCAGGGAGCACTCAGAGAGCAGCAAGCATGAGTGAACATGACATGAGAGAAGGGGGGTGAGCTTAGACGACCAGAACCCTACGCACAAGGCAGGGTTGTTTGTAGCGGTGTCTTTTGGGTCCGGAAGCCCAAAATGCCCAGAGAGAATTGGCAGTAGCTGACATACACTTCAATATCAAGGCTGGGCTGCCTTAGCAGGGGGGACAAAAGAGAAAGAATGCCAGGGTTGGAATCCTAGAACTTGGGTTCAAATCTTGGGTGTAGAATGAAGAATTGGAGTAGAAGGTAGACTATAAAGTCCCTTCCAGCTCAAAGTCTACGACCCCATCGCCTCTCACTTGGCTGGCTCCCAGCTAGCCTGGACAGAGGCAGGACTATCTAATTTCCCCATCCCCACGGCTCTCCTGCCCCTGCCTGGCTAAGGCACCAATCGTCTCTGCAGAACGTGTGAGGTTGGCAGGGCTATTTGTGTGTGTGCATGGGGGGAGCATTGATCATCTCTTCTCTCTGGACCATATTTGAATAACAGACACGTTAATAACAAGCGCTCAGCAGAGCTCCAAAGCTTAGAGGATCTGACCACGGTTTCCATCTTTTTTATTTGAACCACTCCAAGGAAGCCCAGCTGGTCCATCATCCTCCTAGTCTGACTCCCAGATCCAAGCCCCATTCTCTCCTCTACCCTCACCTCGGCTCTGCAGGCTCCCACCCCCAACATCTCTGGCTAATGGGCTTTCTCCCCCAGATGCTCTGCTTCACACCCACTTGGCCCAGCTGTGTCTCTCAGAAGCCTTTAGAGGCTGACACCCAAGACGCTGCTTGACTTTCCGTTCTTGTTGAGAGCTAAATTAGGACTTAGGGATGCTGCTGCCTTAACTTCCCCAATGGTGACAGCCCAGGGCCGGGGCTCATTGCCTGAAAAGCCTTCAGGGCCCTGGTGACCACCAGGGGTTGGCCAACCATGGAAGAGTTCCACAGCCATCATTTAGCTGCTTAAGTGAATGTGGGAGGGAAAATCCCAACCTCTTGGATTTCCCCTCAATGGGAAGCTGCCAGCCTTCCTACCCTAAATGGCCTGAGCTCGAAACTTGGAGACAAATGATGGCCATTGAAGGAAGGTGCTGCCCCCCCCCCCGGGTCCACCTACTCTTACCAGGATGTTGGAATCACCAGCTAATCATCTAGCCCAAGAGAGGTAAGTCATTCAGCTACGGAGGGTCTAGGCTTTGAAAAAAGGGATTCCCAAGCAAAGGAAAAGGAGGCAACAACTTCATAGTCATTCTTGTGCACAGAGCCCTGGGGATGGAGACCTTTAACCTTTGTCTTTGTGTCCCCCATGAGCCTACGTTTGTTTAGTCATTCTTCGGTCATGCACCCACCTTCAGGACCTCACTTGGGGTCTTCTTGGCAAAGATTCTGGAGTTGTCTGCCATTTCCTTCTCCAATTCATTTTCCAGATGAGGAACCTGGAGTCATTATTTTTTTACTTGCCCAGGTTCATGCAGCTAGGAAGTATCTGAGGCTGAATTTGAACCCAGTTCTGCCTGGCTCTCTAGCCACTGTGCCACCCAGCTGCCCAAATGACCCCTCCTAGCAGGGACTTTATAAATGCTGATAACATTGAACTGAATGCAAAATCACCAGCAAAACAATTGCTGCCCTCAGGAAGTTTACATCCTACTAGTCAAGAGAGCCCAGCCAGGCCCAGAACGCTGTTGACTGACTGAGAGACATTCTCTGAATTTCTTCAAGATGGAGGCTGTAGGGACAAGTCAGGTGTTTCTGAATAGGACAGTCCATCCCCATCCAGTGTCACCCATTTTTCCCTGAATAGTTGTAAGTGGTCTCGCTTTCCCCCCTTCCCACTAAGGAAAGGCTTGTTGTTTATTTATCTTTTTATAACCATCACCTTCCATCCTAAGACCAAGACTGGGTATTGGCTCCAAGGCAGAAGAGCAGGAAGGGCTGGGCAATGGGGGGTCAAGTGACTTGTCCAGGGTCACATCTCTGGGAAGGGTCTGATGTTTGTTGTTTATAACACAAACTCCCTCAGAGCCATCCACGTGATGGTTCAAACTGTGTTCTTGAGAGGATATGGCCTATGGCAAGTGTGCCAGATGGGGCTGCTCCACTCCCCCTCTCTGCTTTTTTATAAGGAAAGCAGGAGCAGGAGATCCTGTGGGGCAGAAGAGGGAGGTTCCAGAACTCTGGAGAAGTGGCAGGCAGCTTCTTCTTCTGAGAGAGACAGTGAAGCAGCCAGGAGTCAGGTTTCAGTCTGGTTCTTCTGGGATGGATCCAGAGAACTAGATATTCTCTCTCCTGTGGCGTTCCTTGTGATCCAGCCTGTCCCTGTGGATCCTGCTGCTGCTCAGAGTGATTCCAACAGAGCTGCTCAAGACTCCAGAGGACAACTGTCTGTGAGGTCTTTTCTTTGAGCCCTGTTCTGTTACCTTCAATCCCTTCCCACTTTTATATATTACCTAAGGGGGGTTCATTTAATTAGTTGTAGGAAGTAGATTTGTAGATAGAAAAGTATTCAATAGTGTAGGTTAACAACTTGATTTGAGTTTTAGATAGATCATCCCAATTCCCTTCCTATCTTAAAATAAACTATTATTTTAGTTATCGCTATATTTATATATATTATTTCAGTATAGTTATTTCACTACCACACCTGAGAACATTTTTCACTTCACTTGCCCCTCTGCCCAGCAGCCCAATGAGAGCACTTCTTCCCTCCCCTGTCTGGGGTAAGGGGGTGACTCACGTGCGGCACATGGGTGCCATTTGGGCACTCAGAATTTAAAAGGTTGGCCACCACTACTCTAGGTCTTTCTGATCCTAAGGCAAATCTTCTGTCTACTGCACCATGCCTTCTCTCCCAATCTCTAGCATTCCAGGCTCTGGACTTAGCCAACCAAGTTTGAGCTCAAAATGGCACTCTTTCTTTGGCTTTGTATCACTCTCACTGGGCAGTATTTGGATCTCTCTCCCCAAACCCATCCCTCTTCATGAATACCCAGTGACTGTTAGGGATACCTCTATCCTTCCTGTCCATACCTTACAGGCATGAAGAAACCTTTGGAATGGGCTATGAATGAACTAAGCTTTGTATGTCTGTGGGACTCAGGCCAGCATCCTGGGGTCCTGCCCTGTGTCCACTAAGACAGGAAGCTGAAGGAATGGATTCCCATTCAGTCTGCTCCATGGCTGGCCCTCTAGTGTCTACTTCATGGCTGTGATTCCAGAAGGAGTGTCACCCCATTAAACCCCCTGATGCTACCTTTGTGGGGACAACGACTAAAGTAGCTCGTCCTTATTTCTAAATGATTCCCTAGGAGACAAGCTCAGCCACACATTAGAGGCTTTTATCACTCATTTCATGCATCGTAGCAGCATCCTGTGCTGAAGGAAGGTTCATCCAAGGCATCCTTCTCCAAGGAGAGACCTGGGCTAATGGGGGTTTAAAAGAAATGTAAGGGTTTCTTTTTTAATAGAAAATAACTGGCTCTTCCAATTTCCAGCCCCTTAGTAGAAAATTGGGTCTGGAATTAAATGTGAACAAGCATTAAAGGATAGTTTTTGGATGGAAGGATGTGTCCTGATTATGCAACAGGCTTGGTGTGGGCTTGGAGCACTAAAGCCTGCAAACTTTTCCATCTTTAGTAGCCTCAGTTCTCAGGCACTAACAGAGAGCCAATTATGTGCCCAGCACTTTCCGTGCCCACCTGGCCCCCCTTAGAGAAGCCTCTTTCTTAACTAAGCAAGAACAACATCAAAACCCCAAAGACTTGTTTTCCCCTATGAAAAACTGTCAGTTAGACCTTTACAAAATCAAGATTATTTTGGTTTTCTCCTTTGTATCCCCAGCACAGAACCTGGCACACAATCAGTACTTAATACATTTGGAGAAGGAGGAGGAGGAAGAGGTTTACAATGATAGAGGAGAGAGGACAAACTTGAGGGACCAAGAAATCAAATGGAAAACTCTCCAGAGTCCAGTGAGAAATGACTAACACCAAATGTATAGCAGGAAACTTGAATCAGAAGCAAACTTTCCTTGGGCAAGAACTTCTTAATGATCGTTGCAAGTAGAAATGGCCTAGCCTCATAGCATCGCAGAGCTAGGAGGAGTCTCAGAGTCTGCTTCACCAGACTCCTACCCAAAAGATCTACTTGTCTATGACATGCCCAAGAAGCACTCTGACCCTCCATTTCTTCATCTAGAAAAGGGCAGAGCATTTCTAGCATGGATCTATTGCCTGGTAGACATTTTCCACAGGATGTCCTGTAGGCACCTCAAACTCAACGTGTCTAAAATATAATTCATGATCTCTCTCCCTGAACCTATCCCTCTTCATAAATGTCCAGTGACTGTTAGGGATACCACTATCCTTCCTGTCTCCCTCATCACCCATCTTTGCCAGGCCTTGTTGTTTCTCCCTCATAGCCATCTCCTCCTCTCCATTTCCATGGCCATCAGCCTAAATCAAGCTCCAGTTACTCACCAACCAGAAAATTTCTATAGCCTCCTGACTGGCCTCCCTGACTCCATTTCCTCCTCTCTTTACCCTGCTGCCAAAGTGTTCTTCTAAAGGTCTGACTCTGTCCCTTCCCTGCTCATATGCATCAGAGGCTCCCTATTGCCTTGAGGGCCAACTTCCAAGTCCTCAGTTTGGGTTTCTCAGTCCTTCATGATCTGGCTCCTGATGATTTCTCTAGTCCTCTTCCAAAGTCCTCCCTTTCATGCATTGACTTTCCATCTAAACTGGCCTTCTTGCTAGTCCCAGTCTCCATGCCTGGAATGCCCAACCTCCTCAGCTCTGTCTTTGGAATTCCCAGCTTCCTTCAAATCTCTATCCTAATCCCCTCCAGCTGATAGCAACTCTTCCAATCCCAGAAACTTCACATATCTAGCCTGGGTGTGAGGTGTTTCCCTTGATAGAATTACATGGCTTCTTTTTTTTTTTATTTTTATGTTTTTATTTAAAACCCTTACCTTCCGTCTTGGAGTCAATACTGTGTATTGGTTCCAAGGCAGAAGAGTGGTAAGGGCTAGGCAATGGGGGTCAAGTGACTTGCCCAGGGTCACACAGCTGGGAAGTGTCTGAGGTCAGATTTGAACCTAGGACCTCCCATCTCAAGGCCTGGCTCTCAATCCACTGAGCTACCCAGCTGCCCCCATGGCTTCTTAAAGGTACAGACTGCTTCCTTTTTGTACTCATATGCCCAGAGACTAGCATAGTGCCTGGCATATAACACTATTTCTGGTAAGATCTTTTCTGCAGGCTGATTTCTGTCCTTGTTGGCAGCATTGAGGGAATAGAAAGCCCTGCTCTAACCTCATGGAGAGTACTGAATTTGGAGTCAGAAGACCTTGGTTTGATCCCAGCCCAATTATTTGCTGCCCATACAACCTTGACCAAGTTATCTAATCTGTCTGAGCCTGAGTTTCCTCCCCTGTAAAATGGGGGAGCCCTTGTGACTCCAGACACATGACTCTACTGTAAGGATCAAGGTTGGCCAGACTTCTCCACTGAATCAATCAATCCAGGTTACTAAATTAGGATTGAGGAGTCTTTGGAAGCCACTGGATGAAATACGGTGATTTCCACAGAAGGTGTGTCTAGATTGGCTGGGAAAGTTTGGTCATATTCTCGTGGCTCTTCTAGAAAATAGAATTCCAGTGGCTGTGGCTAGCGATGTAGTTTTAACCCTACTTCTGAGAGGACTCTCTTGGGAAGAGGTGAAATAAAGCTTTGATTTCTCCATCCCCCAATATTGAACAGTGGGCAAACTTTGGAAGACCAAAGAACCTTTCATCAGCAACATAACTTGGACAGTTCCTTGGACAGTGGTGGCTGGAGGCAAGACCAGCCTTGAGTATTTGGGACAAATGAGACACACTAAGGGAAGGCAGCTTCAGAACCCCGCAAAGAGCCCACCATCCCTAAGGGAAGCATCTTGGCAACTCCAGCAACAGGCTTCCAAGCTTGTGAGTAAGTTTGTGGAGGAGTAGCAGACTTTTGGGCCATACCTGTATCAACTTTCTGTACAATATCTGTACCATCTCAGTATATCTTAATAGCTTGCTAATTGGCATCAACTGATAATCATGAGGTTGGGGGAGAAGCAAACTGATATGGGCTCGTGAGCCATTATGGTATTAGAAAGCCATTCCCTAGCTCCTCAGGGTCCCTGCTAACTCAAAGGGGAGAAGGAACAGCTGCCCTGTGGAGACCCAGCCTTATAGTACAAGTAGTTTTTGAATATGTACCATATGACCACGATTTAGATTATACTCGATATATTCAAGCACTCTACAAATGTTTTCATCCTTCATTTGTCCTGAATAGTTGTTTCTGCCTTCTTTAAACAGATGGGGGGAAAGGAAGTACAAGGTCTCTAAACAGCTCACCCAAGGTCACTTAGCTAGTTCACTTGAAAAACTTAATAAATAATGGAATTAGCAGTCCATTGCTTAGGTCTGAGTCACGTTCCTCAAATAAGGCTATTTGTATATCAAGGAGATGAATGCTTCTATGTGACGTCAATTTAAACTCTTCGTATAGATGGGAAGAATTACCATGTCTACACATGCGCTGGGCACAATAATAGAATCACCAAATTCTAGAGTTGGCAAGGATCTCAGAGGCCATGTAGTCTAACCAGCAGCGGAACATGAATCCCATCTCTAGCATTCCCAACAGATCAATGTTGTCTTTGCCTTATAATTTTGCAAAACAAGGGAGAACTTCCTGCTTCCCAAGGCAACCCATTTCAGTCATCGACAGTTCTGTTGAGAACTTGTTTTGGTTATAACTAAACTCTGATTCTCTGAAACACTGATGATGGGTTATCCCTGGTTCTGCTCTCTGTGGCCAAGAAGAGCAAGTCAAATTCCTCTTCCATACAATAGTTGTTCAAATACCTGAAGACCTTTCATGTCCCCCTGAGTTTTCTCCAAGATAGAAACTCTCCATCCGATTCTTCATTTGATCCTCAAATGGCACAAACTCCAACTTCCCCTAGTCCTGCTCTTCTGGTCCTCACCAGTTTGAAAATGCCCTTTCCCAAGCTATGGTGCCCAGAACTGAGCACAACAGGGATGCTACATAAAGAAAGAAATACCCTATGGTTTGAAATGTGGTCAGAAGGGTATCAGGATTTATTGGTTTGGGGATATACAGAGGACATGTTTTCATCTCTTGTTCCTGAAGATTCTGTCAACCAGGAATTCCAAACCATAGAGGACCAAGTCTTCTCTGGGTGTAGAAACCAACTCCAGACAGTGATCTGAAAGAAAGAGCACCTGTCACCCCCTTACTCACCCCCAGGTCACCCTTAAAAGAGGTTCCAAAACTGAAATTTCAAAGATTTTTGGTTCATTAAGCAGTCATAGAATTTTTAGTTCAAGAGAAACAAACAAAAAAAGAAAGAAATCATCCAAGGACCCCAAATGGTAGACCCATTTCTTGGCCTGATAAATGGCCACTTGGTTTCATCTTTTCTAGTCATCAATTTGCAATCAGTAAACCTGAATGAAATTGGAAGTAGATTGCTTTAAAAGTCTTCTTGTTAGAAAGCCCCTGTAAAAAATAGACTCAAATACAGGACTACAATCCCCACGAGCCTTTGCTCCACTTCCCCAGAATGCCTTGTAATCTCACCTGGGCCGAGATCGAGAAGGTATTTAAGCTGATTCAAAGGCTTTTGAGAGGCTGGGCTCTTTTTGGACTTCCGTTTTGGAGCAGGTGGTCTCTTGCGTGATGTGAGGTTATTTTGTCTAGGCCTCTGGCCTAGGCACATGTTTCTTACTTGTATATATTTTTTAATCTTTAACCTTTAATAAACCTCTAAAAAATATAATACTCCTTGCAGAGAGAAACTAATTTCTACCTGCCTCAGACTCCCCATCTCCCCTAAATTTTAACTGTTACACCCCCAGTCCTTTTCTCTCTGCTTTAAAGTAGACGATTAACCACAAGAGGCAGAGCCCAGGGTGGAGAGAGCACTAGGATGCTGGAGTTCTAAGCCCTGTCACCGGAGGACTATGACCGGGGGCAAGGAATGTCCTTTCTTCACTTTAGCTGCTTCCCCCGTCTGTAAGTTGGAGACTGGAAGAACCATTTCTATGAAGATCAGTGAGAACATCATCTATGAAGCAAAGGGCAAATCTTGGAGTCCTGTACCATTACCAGCCATTATCAGACTCAATCTCATACGGCTGCCAGGAAGAGAGTGTTCTAGCCACTATCCCATTTAGTCACCATTATCCAGTTCAGATTTGCCCTTACATTGGAGAATGATGACACAAAAGGAGGATGACAAAGCCAGGATCTTGCCAGGAGGGAGCATCAGGCTAAGCCTAATGAAATGAAATTCAGTATTGGATTTAACAAATTCACAAATATAAGATGGAGGGAAGAGAAAGGAAACAAGCACTCCTTAAGCATCTGCACTATTCCAAGCACTGTGCTAAGGGCTTTTCAGATACCTCATTTGATCCTTGCAAAAACCCTGGGAGGCAAGTGCTATTATCCTCATTTTACAGTTGAGGAAACTGAGGCAGACAGATTAAACGATGTGCCCAGAGCCATCCAACTAGGATTCTATCCACTGTGCCATGAATAAGGTGACAGTCTGTCTGAGAAAGATCTGGGCATCTTGGTAGATTACAAGCTCCGTATGGGAGGAGGTCACCAACAAAGTAAATGTGATCTTGGACTTCATTAATGGGAGGCAGGGTAGGGACTAAGGGGGTGATGGTCCCTTCCCACTTTACCTTCATCAGACCTTCTCTGGAGGTTAGTATTCAGTTCTGGGTGCTACAGTTTAGCAAGGATGGCGATAAGTTGGATCAGTAGAAAGAATTAGGCATGAAGAGAAGACTTGGGAGGTCTTCAGTGACTGGATTTATGGATTTGAAACACTGTTATGTGGAGAAGGGGGCAAGACTTGCTCTCTTTGACCAACCAGGGCACAGCCAGGAACAGCAGAGGAAACTACTGAGTCCAGTCTCAGCCTAATTTTGGGAAGAAAGTCCTAAGCAATAAGTCAACTGATCGGGGACAGATGGGTAGCTCAGTGGATTGAAAGCCAGGCCTAGAGAGGGAGGTCCTAGGTTCAAATCTGGCCTCAGACACTTCCCAGCTGTGTGACCCTGGGCAAGTCACTTGACCCCCATTGCCTAGCCCTTACCACTCTTCTACCTTGGAGCCAATATACAGTGTTGACTCCAAGACAGAAGGTAAGGGTTTTAAATAAAAAAAAAATAATAAGTCAACTGATCAAAAAGTATTAAGAACCTATTATGTGCCAAGCATTGACTGGTGCTAAGGATGCAGTTCTGGGCCTGGGTTCAAATCCAACCTTGACCAAAATCCTCAAATCCAACAAAATGAAACAAGGCTGCCCTAGAAGGCAGTGGGTCTCAGAGCAGACACTCATCAGCTCTGTGCTACGGGAATTCCTTTGGGGCGTAAGTTGGATGAGATGGGCACTGAGTTTCCTCCCATGCACAGATTCTGTGACTATATTCCTTCTGGTATCTACTGCAACGATGAAAAGAAGATACGGATATGGGGAGAACAGTTTATCTGGAACAGAGAACTTCAGGCTCTGGCCTGGTAGTGAGGAAGGCAACTAGCCCTGGGCCAGGTCTACTACCATGGGACAGATGGAGAAAAGACGAGGAGCCCAAGTCTGGCATTGTGGGAGAGATGACAAAGGTTCAGAATTAGAAGGGACATCAGGGCACAACTAGTCCAACCTAGACTAGAAAAGCCACCTTTCACAGCATGAATGATAAGTGAGTGGCCTTCAGCCTTTGCTTTAGGACCTCCAAGGAGGGGGAGCCAAGTGCCACCCAAGGGAGCCCCATTCACTGTTGGGTGACTCTAAGGATCAGGACCTTGGCCCCGCTCTTTCAGGCTCAGACATGTGACCCGTTACTTCATCAGGATGCTCTGGTACCCTCAAGGCTTTGGGAAGTTTCTTACTCTGCTTCTGGCTCAAGACCCCATTGCTTCATCCTATCTAGTGACTTGCAATCCCAGTTCCAGCTCACCACTTAATCTGAAGGAATATTGAGCTCAATAATATAGCAAAACCAAACATTTCCCTCAAAACCTGCGGCCAGCATCCCCTCTAGGCCACCTGGGTATGGGGAAGATGAGGGAGATCAGGCTCGCACTTTAGCTCGGTTCCTTTGTTGCTCCCATCCACATTGGACATGGCTGCTGGTTTCTGCTGGGCTGGACTCCTGGGATCCTTGCTCAAGACCTCAAGACTGGGCTGCCTGGGACCCTTGGCCTCCCCCAATCCCTGGACTTTCCAGCTCCCCAGGTCTGAGCTCCTGGGCTGGATTCGCCTTTTGGCTCCCTTCCTTCACCTGGAATGGAAAGAAGAAATGCCCAGTCCTGCTCATGGGACCACTTGGCCGTAGGAGAGGAAGGAAGCCCTCCGGCCTTTTTACAGCTTTGCACATGAGTGATGGAGTCACCCCTTCTCTCAGATGGGGCAAGCACTGTGTCCCCCCTCTTAAAGATGCCCACAGTTTCACTGTCTCTCAATGGGAAGGCTGTCCCCCAGCATGCTCAGCTGATGCCCACATGCTCTAATCCTCTCGTCTCCTCAGTGGTTCTCTGGCCCCTTACAGGTGTATGTGGCTATTGGGGGCTCCACACCCCTCTATGCTCTCTCCCTGTCCTTGGCCAATAGGGGTGCATTCTGGAAGCCCACAGGAAAGTGTCTCAACCCAGCGGGCACCCGGCTAATGAATCATTCATTCTATTATGGAGAGCCAACAATCACAACTGCGCCCAATGCAACATTCTGTAGATGCAAAACACGCTTCCCAAAAGTGGGGCTTGCTTGGAGCTCAAGCTCCAGGCTGGGCATAGGGTGGCTTTTCTCAACCTGCAAGTGACGTCAACAAGCACCTACTGTGTGTAAGGCCTGGGATGACCCACTAGGTGCAAGAAAATGGCCCCCAAAGAGCCTTCATCTGATGGGAGACAATCTGCAAACAGCCAGGTAGGAACAAGATGGACCCAGGAAAAATGGGAGCTAACCACAGGGGGAGGCCCAGCACGGAGGGGGACTGGGAGAAGGGAGGACCCGCAGGAAGCCGGGAAGCCTGGAGATGGCAAAGAGGAGGGAGGAGACAGCCAGGGAAAAGGCCGGGCCGGGGGAGATGCAGCGTTACACACAAGGAGAGGCCAGGAGGCCAGTGTCACGGGGTGTAAAAAGAGGGGAAAGGGCAGAAGGAGCCGGTCCTGGAGGGCTTTCAGGGGGAAAGGGAAGAAAGAGCCGCTGGCTTCCTCTCTTGGATGGAGTCGCCATCCAGCTGGAGTCTGCAGATCCCCAGGGCTCTCTGCAGAGGGTTTGGGATGGGAGGTGGCGAAGGGGCCGCCCCTTCCGGCCCAGAGGAGAAGCCTGCCGGCTGAGAATTCTCCCATGATTCCCTCGTAGTCACCAAAATAGATCTGCCGATGTATTGGCTGTGCCCTCTTCGGTGGGCCACGGTGGCGTTTGGCTTCGGGTCCTTCTGCCAGGAGCCCTTCTCTCGGGGTGGACGCGTTTCCCGGGTCCTCATTCCAAAGGGCGCCTGACATTCCTCTCAGTGCATCCCTGCCCTGCCAAGGAAAGCCACCCCAAAGCACAGACTCCCCTCCCTGACAAGCGGCCCGCTCCGAAGAGTCCCCCAAGCCAGGGCTCGGGAGTCCTGGCTCTCAGGAAGACGTGGGGCGGCAGGCAGTCGGGGCACCGCCATCTTGTAGGGTGGGTCTGCTTAAAGGCACAAGAAAACGCGGGAACATTCTATTGGGCACCAGCACTAGAGCACTATAGACTCCTCCTTTTCCTGTTAACATCCTCCTGGCATTTCCGGCCCTTTAAAGTTGCTGACAATGCGCCCTCGGGAGAAGGCGCGGCCCGCCTCTGGGCAGCAGGTGCTGTCCTGCATCGAGTGCTCATCTTTGGGAGTTCAAGTCTGGCCTCTGACTGTAGCTGGGTGACTACGGGCAAGTCGCGGAACCCTGTTAGTCTCCGTTTCCCATCTGTAAATGGCGAACCCTTCCAGTGTCGGCCCAGAGAACCTCAGAGAGGCTCATGAAGAGGCAGCAATGGCTGAAATGACCGAAGAACAGCAACAACCGGGACACTGGGGAAGCCAGTGAGAAATTGCTCCCACCTAGCGGAAGCCTAAATGCATCTTCTACGCGGCTGACGCCATCTTGGGTCGGAGGTTTCAGATGCCGCCCCTGCCCCCACCTCAAACGTCAGCGTGCCTCTCCTGCCAGTTGCTCCTGGTTTAGCCCTTCGTGGCCAGACTTTAGAGTCACAAGAGCTGGGTTCGAATTCGAGCTTTTCCACTGAACAGTGATACGGACTTGGACCCATTCTGCCGCCTCTTTAGGTGGATTGGCTGAGGTCGTCTGTAAGGCTCCTTCCAGGTTTAAGAAAATCAATCCATTCGCATCCACTGAGGGTCTACCATGAGCTGGAGGGGACAGTGCCGCCTTGGAGGAGCTCACATTCTCAAAGAGCATCTAGTCTACGAAGGTGGAACCAGGAGAGGGCATTTGGGATTCAGTCATTTCAGGCACGTCCCATTCTTCCTGGCCCCAGCTGGCCCAGATTCTGGAGTGACTCACCACGTCCTTCTCCAGCTCTTTTTACAGAGGGGGAAACAGAGGCAAATCGGGTTCTGTGACTTGCCCAGGGTCGCACAGTGAGGAAGGTCTGTGGCTGGATTTGAACTCAGATCTTCCTGACTCCAGACCCAAAGCTGTCTCCAGGGTGCCCCCCAGGAATAGTGAGTAGCGCCTGCCATACAGGAGATGATGTTCATTTGGTGCTTCAGGGGAAGCTGGGGAGATGGGTTCTAGGGTCCCGTGTGGCCAGCTGGTGTGAGAGGGAAGCCGGGGAAGCGGAGGGGGGAGACCTTGTGGGGTGCAGAACGTCCCCCCAGCTTTGTCCCAGAAGTCCCACCTCACACAGCTAGAGGACAAACGTCTCCCATTCTGGAAGCGGATGACACAGATGAAATATTTCTGAGCTGAGCCCCCCGAAATAGCCCGGAGCCCCCCCCAGCCCCTCTATTTATGCCTCTGTGTATCTCGCACACATACACCTTTTATCTGGATAAAGAAAGCACTGCTATTCATAGGAAAATCGTGGGGTCAGGCATTGTGGGGCTTTTTGTTTGCACTCGGCAGGGTGCCTGACATCCTGCAGGGGCCGCCCCCGTGTCACTGGCAGCCACCTACAGCCCACCCCGCGCCAGCGCCGAAGAGTGCGCCATAATTAAAGGGTGTCAGGCCTCGGGGAGTGAAAGCAGGGGGCAAAGAAGAAGGTGCCAAACTTTCCCAGAAGACAGAAAGTCAAGGAAGGGGGGAGGGCCGCCCCGGCTTTTATTTTGGGAGGGAATTCTCTGTCTTGGGCCCGAGCTGGTGGGAATGGAGGGCCTTCACCTCGGCTTTGCCCCAGGCTGGGGGCTGCTGGCATCTGAGCTGAGGGATGCCAACCCCCTGCTTCTTCCGCAGCCCTCCAATGGTCAAGGCTGGCAAAGCGGTCACTGTGGGCTGCCTTATTTGGCCCAATCCTCCCTGACCACCTCAAACCATTTAGAGCTCATTTTAAGAGTGGCGATGGTGCTGTGAATGGAGCCTTGGAAACAGGAAGACCCGAGTTCAAGTTCTGCCTTTGGCCCCTTTTGACTAAGTGACCCTGGGCACAACTTAACCCTTCATTGCTCCAAGCACCCCTCTAAGGCGAAAAGCTTCAGAGGTCGCCATCTGCCTTGGCAGAAGGACTTTCCTCCTCTGGGAGTTCCTATTCCAATGAAACAAGGTCCCATCCCTAGACTCAATCAGCCCCCGAGGCCCTTCCGTCCCTGGTGTTGACTCCTCGTGGATAACGTCCACTTTGCTCCTAGCTTGGCTCGTTAGGCTTTTGGACGGTTCCAGAACCACTTCTGGGTCCATCCTGCAGAGGCCTAGCCAGGGTGCTTGTTGACTTGATTGGGCTTATTCTGCACTCATCAAACTCCTCAGGGAATGGAACATCCCAGTGTGATCGTCTGAGCCCTTCCTGGAATAAGCTCGCGGAAATGTCTTCTGGGACTGCTTTGAAGAGAGCCCATCTTGGCGTCCCCAGAGCCCCAATGGCTCCGTGGTCTCGGCACTCCCTGGCCCGGCTGGGAGGCTGCGAAAACCTCCTTTCAGCTCCAATAGCTGCCCTGCCGGCCAATGGGCGCCATCGCTATTGAGCCTCAAGTCAGCTTCTGAATGGTCTGCCTCCCCTTGGAGATCCCAGCAGCCCTGCAGCCTCTTCCTCTGGCACTCGGAACCTCTCGGAAGGCAGCTCTGCTCCCCCCTTGATCCTTCTGCAGCCACTCCGACTCTCCAGAGGTGCCGTTGTCCCCAGCTCCTCCACTCCCCTGTTCTCTTCCCCCACTGGCCTGTGAGCTCCTCAAGGGCAGGAAGCGTCTAGCTCTGGCCCTCACCCCAGTGCCGGGGCCCCCAAGTGCTCGAGCCACGCTTTGGGCTTGATTTCCTCCAGGTTGGCCGAGGAACGGAACGTTCTGGTTAAAAAGATGCCCCCACGTACTCAGATCAGTTCTCTAAGACTCCATTAACTCTAAGATTAGAGGCGGCGGCGGCATAATGGTTAGCTAGCTGGCCAGGAGACCAGGGTTCAAGTCCAAGGTCAGCAAAATGTTGACACACACTCCAGGCCAGCTCCCAGGTGGCTGCACTTACTTCCGAAGCTTGGGGATGTGGATAGGGGGTTAGTCTTGGAGGTAAGAAGATGTGGGTTCAAATCCCACCTTTGGGACCCCAGACCAGCCACTTAACCTCTCAGTGCTCCAGTGTGTTTCTGGAGTGGAAGGTGCCAGCTTTCACTGGTGAAAGAAGTTCCCTCACCTGGGAGTCTCCTGCTCTGGTCATCCCAAACCCAGTCAAAAAGCAAATTCAAGTGAGTTCAGGCTGGATTCTTTAGCACCTCGAGGTCAGAACACTCCTGAGTGGCTATCGGGTCAGGCTGGAGGAGGGAGCTTTGGCTTCCTCAGTGGTTGGGTCATCCCCCTTGACTCTACTGCTTTGCTCCGCTCTCTTCTCCTTCCCTAAAGCCTGAGCCTTGGCCACACGGTGGGGATCCCGGCTCAGCTTTCCTGACACGGGCTGGTGATTCAGGACCTTCCTGGTGAAAGCCTTCTGGTACGACCGTGTGCCACTTCTGTCTGTGTCTGTCTTCTAGATTCCTCTGGGTGCACCTTGAGTGTGTGTGTCCTTGTTGTTCAGTCCTTTCAAGTCTGACTCTTTAGGTGCCCTTTGGGGGGTTTTCTTGGCAAAGATACTGGAGGGGATTGCCATTTCCTTCTCCAGTTCATTTTATAATTGGGGAAACTGAGGCATACAGGGTTAAGTGACTTGCCTAGGGTCACATAGCTAAGGTTGGATTTGTATTCAGTGTCTCACTGGCCCCCTGCTACCTTCGTGATGTTGGGAGAAAGGCAGGAAGCACATTGGGTGAACCCCAATATTTACAAGAGGACATGAAGGGGAGTTGGGTGTGGATGGGCTGCAATCTGTACATTAGAGGGAGCATCCATAGTGAGGAGGTCTCTGGAGTGCCCAGATGAGCCCGGAAGCCTCTCCTGGAGACAGGAACATTGAAGGGGCTGCTCACCCTCCCCTGGAGCTGGGAAAGAAGTCCAGGGCAAATGAAGGCCCTTCGCTCTGGCCTCTGCCAGGAAGATTCCCCATTGAGGCTTGGCCAAAGTTTCTGAGGAGGGTAAGTGAGTTGGGAATGGATCAGTTCCCTCATCCCCCACCATCCCATCATCCCAAGATTAACCTGATTTTCATCAAATTGATTGCAGCTGATTTTGAGCAGAAAATATTTGTCTCAGCTGAAGGCCTGCGATGTATGATTAGAATGTAGAAAATGCCACTTTTCCCCCAATCGGGGAAGATGGACGCGGGCTGGGAGAGTTGGACGTGTCCTTAATTATGTGGCTGTTTCTTCACGGACCCTTAGTCTAATCTGCAGAGATAAAAATTACCCAGCAATCTGCAAGGCTCTAAAAAAAAAAGAAAGAAAGAAAAAAGAAGGAAAAATGGCAGTAATTAAACCACAAAAAAACTATATTCAAATAAAATTAAGGGTTTGACTCAAAGCCATGGGGGGCATCTTCCCGTTGTTGTGCTTCCCCCCCTGTGGTCGGATTTAAAAGAAAATGAAACAAAAGGGGCGTTTGGGAAGAAGCGGCAGCTTGAGCTCAGTTGGAGGGGTTTGGTTAGCCCCCAAATGGCTCGCAGGCCCCAGCATCACTGAGCCTCCCTTCCCTTCCAGGGCAGGGAAGGGTCTCCTGCATCCCCTGGAGTATGGACGGTCCAGCCTCTGGCTCTAGGAGCTGAGACTGGGCAATGGGCCCAGGAGAGTTGTTGAGAGTTTGACAGAGATGGGGATGTCCCTGAGAGGGTTGGGATAACTTCCTCCACAGACAAAGGGCAAAGTGGTACCCAGAGCTGTGGCTGAGAACATGTGTGACTGGACCAGTGGAAGGCACGAGCTCCCATCCATCCTCAAAGAGGACCTCAGAGGCCACCAGCTCTTACCTGGCCAGTCTTCCATGTGGGAGAAGCTTGGAGAGTGTGGAGTCACTTCTCTGAAGTGGGGAGGAATCTGAGGCTTGGTTCCAAATTGAGTCTTCCTGCCTCCATGCCATGAGCTCCATCTACTCTGCCTCCTACTGCCTCAATTCATGGAGGTCTAGAAAAGGTCACGCTGTGCAGTCGTTTCAGTCATGAACGACTCTCTGTGACCCCATTTGGGGTTTTCTTGGTGAAGATCCTGGAGGAGTTGGCCATTTCCTTTTCCAGGTCATTTTATAGGCAGGGAAACTGAGGCAAGCAGGATAAGGAACTCTTCTAGTAAGTTCCCCAGTCCAGATCTGAATTCAGATTTTCCTGCCTCCAGACCTGGAGGTTTATCCACCATTTCACCTAGATGCCCTGGAAATGGTTATGGAAACAAAATCTGTGTCTTGGAAGGGGGCACGTCCTGCTTGAGGAGACAAAGCCACAAGGGACCTAAGGCAGCATCTGGTCCAGCTCACTCATTGTGCAGATGAGGAAACTGAGTCTAAGGAAGACTAATGGATTGAGATTTAAACCCAGATCCAATGACTAGAAACCCAACGCTCTTTCCAAATGGGCCGATGCTCTCCTATTACTACAGTGGGAAGAAACATGAACAGAAGGGAAGAGCTCAGATATTTGGTTGCCTTTTCTGCACTACAGCTTACAGGATGAATCTGTAAAAAATAGACTCGAATACAGGACTACAATCCCCACGAGCCTTTGCTCCACTTCCCCAGAATGCCTTGTCATCTCACCTGGGCCGAGATCGAGAAGGTATTTAAGCTGATTCAAAGGCTTTTGAGAGGTCTCTCTCTTGGCTCTTTTTGGACTTCTGTTTTGGAGCAGGCGGTCTCTTGCATGATGTGAGGTTATTTTGTCTAGGCCTCTGGCCTAGGCACATGTTTCTTACTTGTATATTCTTTAATCTTTAGCCTTTAATAAACCTCTAAAAAAATATAATACTGCTTGCAGAGAAAAACTAATTTCTACCTGCCTCAGTCTCCCCATTTCCCCTAAATTTTAATCTTTACAATCAGGAGGATATGGGGAGTGGGCAGGGGTAGGGGCAAGAGCAGAGGAATTGCTTCCTCCCACGATAGTAGTTCAGATGCACAGCAGCACCTCCTTGACCTTGTTACCTCACGTCTCTCCCTCGTCCCTGTCCTCCTCCCCTCTTCCTCTTCCTCTCCCCCCAGCCCCTCCCTGGAGAGGTCAGCGGTCAGCAGGTATCAGCAGGTGGCCACGTGTTTGACAGAGCATGTTGGGTCTCCAATGGAGCTCTGGATTTGGGCCAGCATCGTCACTGGACGTTGACACCCAGCCCTTCTCCTCCTGGCTCCGGCTTTGGGGACACAGCAAGAGGCAGCTTTCTTTTGCCTTTTCTTCTGGAGTTTTCTGTGTCTAATTTAGAGATATGTGTGTGTATGTATGTATGTATGTATGGAGAGAGGGGGAAGAGAGGAAGAGGAAAAGGAAAGAGAGAGACAGAGAAAGGAAGAGACAGAGGAAGAGAGAGAGAGACAGAGAGAAAGGAAGAGACAGAGACAAAGAGACAGAGGAAGAGAGAGAGACAGAGAGAAAGGAAGAGACAGAGACAAAGAGACAGAGGAAGAGAGAGAGACAGAGAGAAAGGAAGAGACAGAGACAAAGAGACAGAGGAAGGGACAGACAGAGAAAGGGAGAGAGATGGAGATGGAGAGAGCACAAACCAGGGGACTAATATTTACTTAGGATAAGAACTAGGGAAGGGAAACCCTTCCAAAAAAAACACCAATGCATAGTATTATATATGATTATATATATATCACCTATTTATATATCATATATATATATCACCTGTATTATATATCTATTATATATAGCACCTCTATTATATATGTCACCTATATTATATATTGATTTTTATATAGCATATATGTATATTTTTTATATATAGTACCTATATTACATATCTATTATATATATATAGCACCTATGGAAGGGGTGATTAAGTGCCTGAGGCAGGACTTGAACCCAAATCCTCCTGGCTCCAAAACCAGGGTTCATTCCTCCATGCCAAGATTTCAAGAGGTAGCAACGAGCCAGGTATGTGGAAAGAGAGTGGAGGTCAGTCGAGGAGGAGGGGGGAGGGCAGTAATGTGGGCAGAACTTCCAGGCCCCCGACAATGGTATGAGCAAAGGCAGACACAGCAATGCCGATGGTCTCAGTGACAGACCCCTTTACTGCCCCTTGGGGCTGTGATATGGCTCATGCTAAACAGAAAAGGATTTGGATGAGTGTGAGGAGCAGGCAAATATAAGCAGTCAACAAGGAGCCTTGATTGCCTCATCCACAAAATGGGGATAATAATGCCTGCCCTGGTGCCTGCCTCCCAGGGGAGCTGGGAAGGAACAGATGCCACAACAGATGCCACGTGCCGTCGACTCTTAGAGGGCCTGTCAATGGCCACAGGCATAGCAGGGATCATTCACTCCATCACGGTGCCTTACAGTTTTTAAAAGGTTTTACACACATCCTTTCATTTGAGCTTCCCAACAACTCTGGGGTCATTTTATCATCCTCATTCTCATCTTCCTCCTCCTCTTCACCTTCCTCCCCATTATTGCCTCCACTATTCCAGGATTAGATGAACTTTGCCTAAGCATAGATGACTTTCCTTTGACTCCTTCCTCCAAAGGCTCCCCAGAAGGCAGGCAGAGGGATGGGCATTTCACTTCTTCCTGTGCCTCAGTGGGTCCCCTGGGGTCTCCTGTGGGAGGCTCAAGCTGTTGGAAAACACTTCATAGGATACCCAGAGATTCATCACTGTTTTACCGAGAACTATCAAGATATAGTGGAGAGAGCAGACTCCAAAGTCAGGAAGACTTGGACACAGACTGTCCTGACTGTAAGACCCTAGTCAAGTCACTTAACCAGCCCCCAAGTATCTCTCTTAACAAATAAGTGAATACCTGCAGAAGGAGTTTCCACCCTAGGAATTTTCCACATAGGTCTAGAGTTATTTTTCCATGTGCAAAGCACTTAGCGAGGTGCCCTCATTTTCCAGGACGACTGATGCCTGAGGAGCAGTCACATGGGCAGTCAAGAGCCAAAGAACTCTTGGAAAATTGGACAGATTTTAATTTTGGAGGGGCAGGGCAAGGGAGAATGGCGACCTGGAGCCACTTGGAGACCCTGTGTACTAGCTTTAACTCTCAGCTCTCCCTGTGTGACCTAGGATAAGTCCTTTTACCCTCTAAGTCTCAGGGTCTGAATCTGTGTGTAAGGGAAGGATTTCCCCAGGGCATGCCTTTCTCTGCCAGGCTCTTGGACCCTCATGAAGGGTGAGGGAGAGCTAATGGTCTTAATGGAGTGGCCACAGAATGCCAAGGTTCACTCTGAGCTAGGTGGATCAAATAGGAGAAGCCCAGGCTACCAGTGCCAGGGCAGTCAGTTCCCTCCTCTCTTCCCCGCTTCCCCCCTCCCCGGGCAGATCCTGGCTCCCCCAAGCCCCATCTTGTACCCAAAGCTGCCTCATGCCTCCCTCCCCTCACTTCTGCTCTGCAGGATCCTCACATCTCATTCCTACCTTTACAATGGAGCCAAACCAATCTTCAGTGTCCCTGGAGCAGATTTGGAGAAGAAAGAAGCCAAACAGAAAAGCCCCAGTTTTCTTCCTGGCAGTGCCTCAGTGGCCAGTATCCCGGAGCCGAGTGACTCTGCCAGGGGGAAAAATCCCATCCACAAATACAGAAAGCAAATGGGCATCTTGTCACTGAGTGCCAGGGAGGAAATTAGCATATTGGAGGTGGTCCTGCCTTTTACAGCGCTTGGAGGAGCAGACACACATTTTGGGTTAACACAATCCTTGGAACAAAGGCAATGCCCAGCTCAACCTTGGCATCTGCTGGAAAAGGGCCACTGACACACTTTTCATAACAATGTGTCTAGTTTACTGTGTCTCAAAAATCCCCAGATGCCCAAGTGGTGAGGTTTGGGCCCAGGGCGGGCATCTGGGCAAGGAGGGAAGGGCTTGTCCCTCCGGAAATCCCCCCCCCCCAGTTGTAGTAGAGGAGACAAGATGCTCCTAGAGCAGACCCCGGGGTCACCTACCACTGTTGGCCATAAATGGACTCTAAGGATGTCTAGTTACTTCTCTCGCCTCGGGCTTCTCACCTGTCTTCAGAAGTACTCAAGCAGAGCCTGAATGAGTAAGGATGCTCCAGGAAGAGATGGAGCTGCTGCCCTGGGCGGCCCCTCAAGAGATCATGTCATCTGCCCTGGCCTTGAACCAGAAGCTGCCCTCCAATCCCTCTGACAAGGAAGCGGCCTCCCAGCCTCTGCAGGAAGACCTTTGGGAAAGGCCATTGTGCCGTGGCCCTCTGGGACAGCTCTGGTTGTTTAACAATTAGGTAGCACCGTGCTGGCCGGTTTAGAGCATCAGGAAGACCTGAGGTTAAAGCCTGACTCCAATTCTTCCTAGATGGATGAGCTGGGCAAGTCCAAGGTCTAACTTGGCCTCCGTTTCTTCATCTGTAAGATGAGGAGGCTCGATTCCATGGCCTCAAAGTTCTCTTCCAGGTCTAGTTCTATGATCCTATGAAGTTACGACCACTGAGTACTTTCGGTGGGGGGGGGGGGGGATTTTCCAGGGAGGCAGCCCTGTTCATGGCATTGATGCTAGCTGGAATGGAAGCTCAGAGACCATCTGATCAATCCCCTTTTTGTTGGGGAAGAAAACTGAGGTTCACGATCTATTAGGTGGCTTACCTAGTTTAATACAGGTGGGAGGAGGAGGAGGAGGAGGAAGAGGAGCAATAGTGAGCCTGCCTTTATCGAGTGCTTTTGGGTTTACAAAGCACTTTACAAATATCTCACTATAAACTCACTGTAACCCTAGGAGGTGGGTGTTATTATTATTATCCCCATTTTACAGAAGGGTAAATCAAGGCAAACAAAAGTTAAGAAACTTGCCTAAGGTAACACAGAATACAGCCTGAACTCACATCTTCCTAGTTCCAGGACTAGCACTCTATCCACTGAGCCACCAGCTACTTAGGTCATACAATCATTGATTTAGAACTGGAAGGTATCTTAGAGACTTTCAAGTTTAACATCCTCATTTTATAGATGAGAGCATTGAGGCCAAAAGAAAAGAGGGTAGATTTGCCTAGTGTCACAAGACCAGTAAGGAAGGATCAGAATTTGAACCCAGGTCCTCTGACTATAAATTCATCCAACAGTCCAGTGTTATGATTCCTAACTCCAAAGGTGAATCTGGATATCTGAACATCAACAGAACCTGGTCCAGTTCTCTGGGATATGGGTAAAAGTAACTGACCAGGACTGCATTACCCTCAGTTGGTTAAAAGGAATAAGGTCCCTTTCCCTAGCCCCAGGCTGTCCAAACAGATGCTCTGGCCCTCTTCCCCCCATCCCTGAGGGGGATGCCATAAAGGGCAAAGCAATGACCTGCTAGTGTGGCTCTCATGCAGCCCCAGTCAGTAGGCTGACTGCCATAAGTCAGAACAGCCACTCACCCCACAGTCATGAAAAGTGAACTGGGCCGTGGAAAGAGTGCTAGCTTAGCAGTCACATTGTAAGAGCTCAACTCAGATCTTTGCTCTGATCTATGCTACCTGTAGGACCCTAGACAGACACTTCATCTCTCAGCCTCAGTTTGCCCATCTATAAAATGGGAGGATTACACTAAAAGACCTTAAAGTTCCCTTCTAGCTCTGATTCTGCCATCCCATTAAATATTTCAAGAAATACAGCAAAATATCCTTCTCTGTCCTACTACTAGAAATGGTGTTTCCCCACCACTCCCCTGCCCCCATGACCTTGATTTTTTGTGTATGAAAGTGTGTTTTCCAGTGTGCTAGAAAGCCAGCATTGGAGTCAATGTGCCCTGGATTCAAATCCTGCCTCTGACACATTCTCACAACCTCTCAATGCCCCAGGCAGATCTCTATAACTCTAAGCTGCCCTATAGAGGAAGTTCTCCCCCTCCAAGTCCCATGTAGGCTCAGTCCAAGAGACCAACAAAAGACATGCACGTCCTTAGAGGTATATGTGAAAGGCTGTAAGCTTCTGGGGAGCAGGAAGGGTTGGATTTTTGTCTGTCCACAATGCTAAGCCCAAAGTGCTTAATACGCATATTGATGGATTCCAACATATAAGACTAAGAGCTGCCCCCCAGAAGCTAAACGGTCAAAGGAGATAGACAAGTTTCAAAGGAAGAAATCCAAACTATCAGCAGCCAAGTGACAATCACTAAAGATTAGAGAAATGTAAATTAAAGCCACCTTGAGGTCTCCCCTCCCATCTATCAGATTGGCTAAAAGGGCAAAAGAGGAAAATGACAGATGCTGGAAGGGCTGGGGGCAAACAGGCACTGGCAGGTGTGAACTCCTACGTGATTCGTGCCCCAGAAGTCACCAAACTGCACACATTCTTTGGCCAGTACTATCGCTACTAAGCTGAGGTACCTGAAAAAAACGAGAGAAGAAAAGGACCTACTTGTACAAAAATGTTCACAGAAGCTCTTTTCATGGTGGCCTCCCATTGGAATTAAGGGCTGTTTCCCATTGGCGATGACTAAACAAATTGTCATACATGAATGGAATGTGCCATAATATGAATACTGTGACTTAAGAAATGATGAAATGGATGGCTTCCATTGATGAACTGATTGCAGAGAATGAGGACGATATAATAATCACTTTATAAAGAATAACAGAAGATGGTGCAATGGTTGGAGCACTGAGCACCACTCACCTCCTGACAAAGAAAGGACAGATTTAAAATACAAAAAGAGACATACTTTTGGACATAGCCAGTGTGAGAATTTCTTTTGCTTTCAGCTCCATGGTTTTCTAGTTTCTAGAGTCATGGAAGCCCTGAGTTCAAATCCAACCTTAGACACTTCCCAGATATATAACCCTGAGCTTGTGTACCTCATTTTCCTCAACTGTGAAAGGAATATCAAAACTTATGTAAAAGAGTTTTCATGAGGATCACTTGAGACCATATTTGTAAAGCACTTAGCTATTTTCTGGCATACAGTAGGAGTTATATAAATGCTTCCTCCCTTCTCTTCCCAAAAACACCTCTAAGGGACTTCGAATAGTGCCAATGCAATGATAAATGACTAATAGAAAAGAATGGAGATGAGCACCTCTCACCTCCTGTCAGAGAGATGATGGATTTAGAACAGAAAGAGACACATTCTTGGAATTGGCCAGTGTGAGGATGTCTTTGGCTTTCAGCTCCATAGTTTTCTAGTTTGGTGAGGAGGGATGAGGGGGAAAGGTGGGAAGAACAGATTAATATTTAAAAGGGGAAAAAAGGATGAGAAGGAATTCATTGGATTTTCTTCTAAGTAACTCCTTTCTTTAGTTCTATAATCTATCTTTGTTGGTATCTTCCTAATATTAGGTGTTTGATACACTCAGTCCACTTTTTGTAAAAAATAAAAAAGGAGCCCATTGAGGGAATATTTTCAGGATTCACTATATTATGTTCAGAACTTCGAGCCCGAAGCATCCTTTAAAGCATTCACAAGTCACTCTGTAAGCTGGCCAATCGAGAGGCAGCCACTGCTTTGCCAGGGCCAGGGTTCGATTTAGAGACACCCAGGGCTGATGTCATTAAGCTTATTGCCTGATGGATGGAGGGGCTGCTGCTTTCAAGGACCCCTCGCATTGGGAAGCAGAAGGCAGAGTCATCCCTGCTCCCGCAGCTGGGCTTGTCCCTCAGCCGTCCCCTCCCCTCCTCTCTACTCCAGGCTGGCTTTGGTTCTCCCACTCATCTGCTTTGGGGTGGTGCCCATGGAGTCCACTGCAGCAGGCTTCTTCCTTCCCAAGGGAACACTAGCCCATCTTCCACAAGAGGCACTGGGTCTCTTATAATCAGAGAGATGCAAATCAAAACAACTCTGAGGTATCACCTCACACCTAGCAGATTGGCTAACATAACAGCAAAGGAAAGTAATGAATGCTGGAGGGGATGTGGCAAAGTAGGGACATTAATTCATTGCTGGTGGAGTTGTGAACTGATCCAACCATTTTGGAGGGCAATTTGGAACTATGCCCAAAGGGCGACAAAAGAATATCTACCCTTTGACCCAGCCATGGCACTGCTGGGTCTGTACCCCAAAGAGATAATGGACACAAAGACTTGTACAAGAATATTCATAGCTGCACTCTTTGTGGTGGCCCAAAACTGGAAAACGAGGGGATGCCCATCAATTGGGGAATGGCTGAACAAACTGTGGTATATGTTGGTGATGGAATACTATTGTGCTAAAAGGAATAATAAAGTGGAGGAGTTCCATGGAGACTGGAACAACCTCCAGGAAGTGATGCAGAGCGAGAGGAGCAGAACCAGGAGAACATTGTACACAGAGACTAATACACTGTGGTATAATCGAACGTAATGGACTTCTCCATTAGGGGCGGTGTAATGTCCCTGAACAACTTTCAGGGATCCAGGAGAAAAAAAACACCATTCATAAGCAAAGGATAAACTATGGGAGTGGAAACACCGAGAAAAAGCAACTGCCTGAATACAGAGGTTGAGGGGACATGACAGAGGATAGACTCTAAATGAACACTCTAATGCAAATACTATCAACAAAGCAATGGGTTCAAATCAAGAAAACATCTAATGCCCAGTGGACTTACGCGTCGGCTATGGGGGGTGGGGGGGAGGAAAAGAAAATGATCTATGTCTTTAACGAATAATGCTTGGAAATGATCAAATAAAATATATTTAAAAAAAAAAAAAAGAGGCACTGGGCTAGGCTCAGAGGGACACAGCAATTGGAGCAGAATGGCGCTCCTGGGCTCAAGCACAGAGACTTCGCCGGCTCTGTGATCTCTAAACAACCTTCATGTTTCCCGTGTGGCAATGATTTTCGCCCCATGCCAAGGGGGCATTGAACAGGAATGGCTTCCCTCCATCAGCAGCCCAATAGATGATTCTGGTATTGGTTGCTCTCATTTATGATCTCAGACTAGTGGGAAGGGAGAGGGAGGGAGAGAGCCAAGACATAGGGCTTGGGAGGGGTTCAGGAGCAGCATAGGATGGTGGAGAGATGCAGGCTTTGGAGTCAGAGGACCTGAGTTAGACTGATGACCTCGATGGTCCCTTCTAGGCCAGGCCAATGATTCTGCAAGTGGGAAAGGAGTGGAAATGCGGATATTTCAGTGAAGAGAAATCTGCAACCTGGATGGACCATCTGGATCCTCCATCCATGGTTTACCATTGTAGATGCTGGAAATGGAGCAAGTAGACGATCTCCTGGACCTCTTTCTCTCTTATTCTCCTTCTAGGATCAGGGAATATAGCGAACTTTTTACACTCCTCTGCACTCAGCAAATACTTATTAGGCGCCTACTATGCGCCAGGCTCTGGTGTTAAAAAGTCAAAGTAAAAAGACAATCTCTGCAGATGAAAAGCAGTCTAATGGGGAGACAGCATGCAAACAACCACAAAGAAGAAGGAAGTGGGTCGCCATTGTTCCTCTGGTCCTGCCAGAGAAGACCTGGAGTCTCATAGTACTAGTCTCCAAGGAATCCTTAATTAGCATCCCTGAGAGGGCAATGGAAAGGCACTGGGGGGTGGAAGCAGCCTGGGGTAGTGGACAAGCAAGGAATGGCAAGGAAGAGGCAGAAGGGAAGCGGTGAGAGATCTGTATGAGTGAGAACGATGGTTCATGGCCAAAGCAAGGGCTAATGAATGGAGTGTGATGTCATGAGAAAGTGGGGAAGACCCAGCATGTTGGGGCCCCTGTATGGAACTTACAGGAAAATGGAACAAGAGAGGTGAGGGGTGGGTGAGCCTGCAGGGGCCCCAGTCTGGACCCCTGGAAGAGAGAGACGCCCCAGTGAGATCACAGCTCCACTGGCCTCCATATTCTTGGTTATTTCAGGGATCCCTGATCCAGGCCTCCCAGAGACCCCATGTATGCTAGTCACAACAGCAGCACCCGAGGGAAGGAAGAGAGGCTGGCCTGGCCTGGGCAAGTGTGAATCCAGAAAAGGGATTAGTAAGAAGAAAGAGAAAAAGGGTTCCAGGCAGGAGACCTTGTCCAGCTCTGCTCCTGGGGCTTGGGAGGGGAGGAGAGAGTTGCCAGTGAACCAGGAGCTCCTCAATCTGGAGCAAGAAGGGACCTGAGGTCAAATACAACCCACCCCCCCTTCACTTTGCAGTTGAGGAAATGGGGTAAGTAAGGAGGTCGGGGCTATCATTAGCACACACATCTCCAATGTGTCCTATTCTCCCACTGGCCTCTTGACCATGCTTTCTGCTGTCCTGAATGGATTTAGGCACAGGGTTAAATATAAGGCTTGGATACAGGGGCAAGGACAGCTAGGTGACTCAGTAGATAGAGTGCCCTGCTCTAGAGACAGGAGGTCCTGGGTTCAAATGTGGCCCCAGATACTTCCTAGCTGTGTGACCCTGGGTAAGTCACTTATACCTCCATTGTGTAGCCCTTGCAGCTCTTTTACCTTGAAACCAATACGGAGTATTCATTCTAAGACAGAAGATAAGGGAGTGTGTGTGTAATATAGCTAGCTTGGAGCAGAAAGGGGTTTTCATAAGCTCTTCCCAGGTCCATCTCTTTTATTCCCTCAGGCCTCTGTATGAAGTGTTCATTTGTCTTTTTTTCTTTAATGCAGCAGGCAGGGGACCCTGTAGGGTTCTTTCTAAAGGCCAGGTATTGCCTTCCCCTCTCATCAAACAAACAAACAAACATGGGCTCCCTATTACTCAGGGGTCAGTCACACAGATCCTGTCCCTCTGCTTGGAGGCACCTCCCATCTGGATCCTGCCCGGCCTCCTACACTTTCTGCCTCTCTGGGCATTCCGTGGTCTGTACTGGCCTGAGGATTTTTCTCCCACCTCCACACCTTTGTAGCAGCTGCCCTTCATGCCTGGATTCTCTCCCTCCTCACCCTGCCCCTTGGATCTCTGGCTTCTTTCAAGATCCAGCTCCAAAACTGGCTGGGGGCCCCTTTCCTGGCCCTCCTCACCCGCCCCCCCCCCCTGCTGCTAGATCGTTCTCTTCCAGAGCACTGCCCACTCGCCCTGCATTTATCTGTGGGTTCCTCCATGGGAAGGTAAGCTGGGGAGGTCAAGGGCTCTCCCGGCTTTTTCTTGGCATCCCCAAGGCTCTTCAAGGCTCCAGGTGATGGTTAATAAATGCTTGACTGAGCTAATAGCGGCTGTAGGTAAGCTCCCTGAGGGCAGGCACTGCCACTGCAGCCCAGCTGCGGTCTCAGGGTCTGTGCGGGACGAGAGGAGCTCTGTTACAAGGGAATCACTTTAAGGTTTACAGCTCCAAGCGTCATGGGGGGGGGGGGGGCAGGAGGGGGGTCAGGGAGCCCCCGAGGAGGAATCCAGCTTCCAATGAGGATCCGCCTCCTCTCTGGGACTCCTGGTCCTCGCGTGACTTATTCAGGGTCTTGTAGTCAGTTTGGGTCACCAGCCCTCTCTCCCTTCCCCGGCTCCCCAGCCCAGAACGGAGGAAGCCTCCCGCCCCCCGCCCTCCGGGCTGGGCGCTGCCCATCTAGCCAGGGGAGCGCAGAGGACGGCTTCCGCCTACCCCAGTTAGGACGGAAATTTGGGGAGCTCCTGCCCAGGCCGGCGGGGAAGGAAGGTGCCGTCTGCTCGGACCCAAGAGGGATGGGGCTCGCTCTCGGAGCCTCGCCCCTCCCTGCCGCCCCTTCTTCTCCCTGCAGCCCAGCCTGGCTCGCATTCCTCTGGGCACACACCGGCTGCGCGCGGCCACCTCGGGAGCATCAAGCAGGAAATGGGTTTTACAAGGCTGGTTTTAACCGGACTCCCCGCCGCGCGCCACACTGGGGCTGCTTGGGAAGTGAGTGATGGGCACCGCGCCTCTGTGATTTCTCTGGTGCGGGCCCATTAGTCACGCGGCGCACACGCTATCATTTGCTTGACACTTAATGACTGACCAGCCTGCCTGAATCATTAGCGCCGGGGCGCAATGAAAGGCAGACAGCCCATAATGACGAGCAAGGAAGCTGTTTTACCTCCAAGAAATGGGGTGCGGAAATCCACTACAGCTGCAGGTGTTCCAATGACAATGTGCGGAGCAGTTAGCTTCCAATTTAGCAGAAAATTAAGAGCGAAAAAACTGTTATTTGTGAGGGAAGATCCTCATGGCAGGCAATCATCCGTGCTCGGCAGCCACGAGATGAGCATTCAGCTGTCTTTGTCGTGACTTAAAACAATTGGTGTCTTGGGCTGCATTCAACACCAGATTGGTGCTTATTATCTGCAGTTTATTCTTCCTTGGGATATTTTGTGGCCCCCCCTCTATTTTATGGTTAATTTGCTTGCTTGAATGTAAAGCCATTTAAGCTGAAAAATCTGGATTGTGCCCTAGCTTTGTGCCAGCGCTCTGAGCTGTGTGATACAACATAATTGGCAATTTTCAAATTCATAATCCATTTTGTTTTACTCATCGCCCCCCCCCCCGCACGCTGAGCACACCCCGACTCTCCCTCCCCACCCCCCAGCCCCTCCTCGGCAACCTGCAGCTCCCACTGCAGAGGGAGAGGCAGATTCCTTCAGTCAGGACCCAGGAGAAAGCCGGAAAGACTAGGAGATAGATCTTCCCGCAGAATTCGGGCCAAAGTGAAGATCCGCTTCTTTATCCAGGAAGGAAACGGCTCAGGTAGGGGGTCCCAGCTCGAGGCTGGTGTCCCCACAATAATTCTCCTTCCAATGGATCCTTAAGGGTTACTATACAGAGACAGGAACTGGACTTCCGGTTTCATCTGCCTAGAGAACTCCCGGTGCGGAATCTCCCTCTAATAATTCAGGTCTGCTGTCTATAGGCTTGGAGAGTTACCTAGAGCTTGAGAGAAAGTGATTGACCCAAAGTCACCCAGTCTGGGAAATGGATTTGCCTAAATTGGATTTAGAATCGCAAAGACGAGGTTTCAAATTCTCCCTCCGCTACTTCCTGGTCCATAAATGAGTACCGTATTAGTGCTTTTGAACCTGCTCAATGAGATCACATCCATACAGGGCTCTGCCAAGCCCAAAGGACTGCCCGAATGTTATGGGTCAGGAGGATTCTTATTTCAATGAGGCTGTAGCCAGAGACCCAGAAAGGCCATGGTCAGAACTCAGTGTAGAAACTAGAAATCTGGGCAACCAACGTCCCAGGGGTTAGAGCCAAGAAGGGCCCTTCCATTGGCCCTCCCAGAGGCCCACCGTGGCCAGTTGAGCTGGCCAGGGGAAAGGAGAACGTGGCATTGGCTGCCCACCACTGGTGGTACGATAACAGGAACACTGGTCAAGTCCCCCCAGGGTCAGGCATTGGGGAAGGCTTCCAGGGACACGGTAGTGCCTGGAGCAGATAACTATAGATACGGATACATGTCTGTATCCATGCACATATATGTAAATGATGTGTGTGAGCACACACAGTCACACATTATGTTTGCTACAAGTTTCACTGCCCAACAGAATGGAGGAACGGCTCCCCTTTGGACTCTGTGTCTCCAGTGTCCAGTGCATGATCATTGGCTGGATTCTTGAACTCAATTCTCCATTTCCTCATTCCAATAGCCCCAGGAGGCACAAGTATCACGACCTCCCTGCGCTTTGTGTTTCCGTGCTGGATTCACGTTGGTTTACCTACAGGTGCCCATATCTATGCCCATTTGCATCCCTTCTGGTCCTGAAGCCAATCTGTGGGGTGCGCTGCTAGCCTGAAATTTTGTTCTTCCTTTTCTTTTTCCATAACCCATGGCTGCCTCCACAGCCCCACTCATTTCAGTCAAGATGTGCCCTGTTGGAGGAATCATGTCACTATGAATTTTCCCAGCACCCCCTGCCCAGATCACAGTCAGGGCAGTCTTAATGACCCAATGCCAATTCTTTACATTGCACTTGGAGGAATGGATAACTTGCAGAGGTCCTGGACCAGTCATTTCCATCTTTGAGTTCTACAACTGCTCTCAAGTCCACCATTCTGTGATCCTTTACTTCTCCCAGGAGGCAGCCTAATCCAGAATCTCTCCTTGGAAGGAAAATGCCCTAATTAATACTATTTTGATCTTAAAGAGTCTATATTTATTATCTGAGAAAGAGAGTAATGATTAAGTCTCTTCTCATTTCTCCCATCATGACTAATGTGAATTAGGCCCTTAAGAACTGTGTACATCTGCACTCAGCAACCTCATTTGTTGTTCTAAGATCTCAGCAAATCCTTAGCCTTGCACCATTTCAAACTCTAGGAAATGAACTTTACCCACTGGAGAGTAACTAACTTCCCATGTGAATAGCATTATTGTTATCATATAATGAAAAGGAACTGAGATAAAATGTAGAGCACAAAGTTACTGATGTAAGGAACACCTGGGTGAAGACACTCCCTCTGACATGAAGACTGGCACCTTCTCTGTCTAAAGCATTACAAGATTAAGAGACTTGCCCAGGGTCACATGACCAGTAGGTGTCAAAGGTGGGACTTGAACCCAAATCTAGGAAGGAAGGAAAGAAAGAGAGAGAGAGAGAGAGAGAGAGAGAGAGAGAGAGAGAGAGAGAGAGAGAGAGAGAGAGAGAGAGAGAGAGAGAGAGAGAGAGAGAGAGAGAGAGAGAGAGAGAGAGAGAGAGAGAGAGAGAGAGAGAGAGAAAGAAAGAGAGAAAGAAAGAGAGAAAGAAAAGAAGGGAGAGAGGAAGAAAGATAGATAAGAAGGGAGAGAGGAAGGAAGAAAGGCGAGAGGAAGGAAGGAAGGAAGAAAGAGATAGAGAAGAGAAGGAGGAGGGGAAGAGAGAAGGAAGAGAAAGTATAAATTATAGAACAAAGTATGAAGGGGAAAAGGAAACTAGAGTTTCTGCCCTTTTTATTCTTTCCATCATTTCTCTTTTTCATCCTTCTTTTCCCCATTCAAACTTGAACTTAAAGACCCCAAGGCTTCTTCTTTCCTCTCAACTATGTCTATTTTCCCAACCCCCTTGGCAGGCCTGACTCTCCCTTCTCCCTGCTCTCTTTGGTCCTTTTTGACCTTCCAGCCTTTCCCCATCCTGACCGCATCCCACAGACAGCTTTCCATTTGCCCCAACATCTCTGAGCTTCGTAGTCACCAGCTGGGCTGACCAAACCCTCAGCTCAGATCTCCATTCTTTGTCTCCACTCATAGTCTCTCATTCTTCCCACCTTCCTATTTGCTCATAGTATTTTCATTCTCTCCATCTATCTCCTTCACTCCTGTTAGCTTTCAGCTGAGACTTCATCCTGCATCTTCTCTGGTGCTCCAACAATCAGCAATGAAAACTCCTTTGTGGAGCCAGGAGAGAATCAATCTTGCTCCTGGACACTCCCAGCCTGGCTGCCTCATCACCAGGATTTACTACAGGCTTAGCAGATTGCATGGTGGCCCTCTGCATTCTCCCATTTGTCACACACCTTTCTGGCTCACTAGTAGCCCTACTTTTAAATTGATTTCTGGGAAAGGGAAAGAATTTTCTTGACTTTTAAAGTGCAAAAAATTGGTTAACTGTCTTCCAGATTTAAAGTAGCTCCATTTGTAAAAAAAAAAAAAAAGCCTATTTGAATTACAAAATACTGTGTGTGTGTGTGTGTGTGTGTGTGTGTGTGTGTGTGTGTGTGTGTGTGTGTAGTGGGGGGGCTGGGAGAACACAGCCAAGCATTTATACCTCCTTAGTTAATGAAGCCAGTAGAGCTGGGAAGGAGAACCTAGGGGGATGGAAAAGAAACTTGGATTCTCCTTGAACTCTTCTCAAGACCATGAAGCTGCAATACTAGGGGAGAGGGAGAGGCAGGAAGATGGAGAGCTTCTGTTCTCTTTAGCTGAAGGATTCTTGGTTCAGCCTTGATCAGTCTCCTAAAGGGTCAAAGAGCCTTGACAATTTGGGGGAGAGAAAACCAGTCTAGTGATTCTCCTGGATTTATGATATCCCGAGACGCTGCCTGAAGGAGAAGAAGACCCAAGACCAAGACTGGATTCTTCATGTTTAGGAAATGCTACAACCACGTCCTGGTACTGTGCTAAAATGAGGGAATCCTCTCCTTGTAGCCACTGTAGTGAAGGAATATTATTATCCATGGCCACCAGCTAAATGAGGCAAGAATGACCCATGTGCAAATGGTCCAGGTAATGAACTGAATGGTTATTACTGATGATTGAGTGATGATACAGTGGTGTGCAAAATACTTGGGACAGGGCACAAATAATTACATTTATTGACTACACAATAAACCTCACAGCTGGTTTGCTTCTTTAACAAATCTTTCCTATGAAATGTCCTTTTCTGCTGCAGGCATTCATTTTATACAATTTGGCACTGAATTCACATGATTTTGATATAGAGTCTTTCATTCTTTATTATGCAGATTTGTAGTTGGAAGACCTGAATTCAAATTCTGACTCTTCTAGGAGCAATTCCTCTGGCCTTGAACAAATCACTTAACTTGAGTCCATTTTACCTGAAAAAATAAGGAGGTTGGACTAGATGACCTCAAAGGTTTCATTTAGCTTTAAAGCTATGTCCTTGATGCTGTGATTCTATAATGAGGATAACCATCATTGTAAAGTTAAACTAATAATTTAAAAGACCTAGAAAAAGCGCTCAAAAGTATATGAGAGGCATCTGCCCTCCGTCATCCTCTCATTAGCGTTGTCCTGCCAATAATTGCAATGAGCCTCCAGTGATGACCTCCTGGTACTTTTATTTGATGGCCAAAAGAGCAATGATTTTATCCCCCTGTTTATTAGTTCACAGAGCATTAAGTATAAAAGAATGAATAATTGGTCACTAGTCCCAAGTCCACTGAAGAAGGTGTGAATGAGAATATAATAATAATCAATAACCCAGCACCCAATGAACCAATGATCTCTTTAATGTGAAAATGCTCTCCCACAAGGCATGTCGCAGGCCATCGATGCCTGCCCATCATGTGATGCTCCCATGGTCCTCCTCTGAGTTCATCACTGAGAGTCTCCCCAACATTCGAGAGATCTTTTTCCTTTCCTCCTGACATTTCCAGATCCCCAGGGGTAGGCTTTCTTTCACCAGGTGAGCAGCCCATCTTCATTCTAACATTTCATGGATTACGTCCTTTACTCTGAAGGGTTCTCCTTCAAAGAATGGATGATGATGATCATGATGATATTTATCTATTATAAATATGTATAATGCATATAGATTTACATAGCAATTTAAGGTTAATAAAGCATTTTGTACATACATATTACCTCATTTGATTTGTTGTTCAATTATTTCAGTCATGTATGACTCTTCATGACTCCATTTGGGGTTTTTCTTGGCTAAGATACTGAAGTGGCTTTCCATTCCCTTCTCCAACTCATTTTACAGATGAGGAAACTGAGGCAAGTAGGGTTAAGTGACTTGACTAGGGTCATACAACTAGGAAGTACCTAATGCTAGATTTGAACTCAAGTGTTCCTGACTCCAGGCTCAGTTCTCTACCCGCTAGATGGCCTCCAAAGTCATTCCAGCTGTAGCTCCATAGTAGTAAGTGTCAAAGGGAGGAATTGAGCCTGGTTCTCTATTGCCAGGCTGACCAGAGCCCTACTGATCATTTCTCACCCAGATGTTCTCTCCTCTGGACTGCCTCGTCACCCACCACATCTTAGACTCAACAGAAGCTGCTCCTCCCCCAGCCAGCATTACTGTTTCTTCTTCCCTTTTCAGCTTCCAATCTACACCCCTCCATGCACCCTGTGGTCCAGTGATTTATGCCTTCTTGCTAATCTCCTGACTCCCTCCCTTTGTGCTGGCAGTCCCCTCTTCCTGGAGTCCTCTCCTCCCTCATCCTGCTTCCTCAAATCCCTTTTTCTTCAGGTCTTTTCCAGTCACCATCCCTCAACTTCCTTCTTGAGCTATCTGCCATTTACATTTTGTCTGTGTGCTCTCCCTCCTATTAGACCGGGAGCCCCTTGAGGGCACAGATTGTTTCTGCCTCTCTCTGTACGCCCAGCATTTTGTCCAGTGCAGGAATATGGTAGGAGCTTAATCAATGCTTGTTGGCCAAGTGACTGAAATATTGGAAGAGAGACTGAACTAGCTGAGTGAGTTATCAGGTAGCCCTCCCATGAAAGATGTATCAGATCTGGCAGATGACGACGCCATTGGAGTCATCCTTGGATGCCTCCCTGTGGCCTGGATGTGACCCAGAATTCTTGAGGGTTCTGCTAGGGGTCTTCTAGTCCTGCTGAGTTGGTATTCAGTGTGCGTGGCCCAGGCTGGCTGGGTCCTAAGCGGCTCATCGTCAGGGAGGGGCTCCCAGGATCATGAACTTTGGGGTCCAAGAGCTCTTCTACCAAGTGGAGGTGAGCCATCAAGGAAGCAACAAGGCTGATACAATCACAGAGACTTTAACCGTCAAATACACAATTGATGTATTGATTAACATCTTAGCAACAAGGCGCCATGGCTCGATGGGGACCAAAATAAAGTCTCTTGGCAAAAACATTTCCTATTTTCTGTCCTTCCACTTCCAGCCCTCACCACATACACGGACATCTCCAGAGAAGAGGAAATCATGAACAGAGATCATTCTCTGGGACTCAGCACAGGTAACACAAGGGGAAAACACGTCTTAAAACATCATCTTCATCACCCGAGCTGGAGAATCGCAATCAAAAACCTAGAAGGAGATCTAGATCTGGGGGAACCTTCAGCATCACCTCATCCATCCCACCCCCTTCATTTACACTTGAGGATCCTACAGAGCACACCACCTTTTCATCTGACTTTTCCTGGAACCCCTATCTTTGGAAGCCTTCAGAAAGTGGGGCTCTGAGCCCCACAGCCTCCAACGAGAGTCTCCACTAACCCTGCAGGATTCTTGGAAACGTGGAAGATAAATTCAAAGGACTGGCCCATCCACGAGAACATTTGCCCTGCCCAGCCTCCCCTGGGGTGGGAAACAGAGCATCAAGGGAACGAAGGGCTGATTCCTCTTCCCTGGTCCTTGTACATTGTCATTCAGAGCCACGGACTCTCCGATTCCACCTGGACCTCAGGAGCCATCTAAGTCAACTTCTCTCAAATGCCAGTCTGGCATTGCCAGCTGCCTTCTGCACATTTCCATCTGGATAGCCTGTGACCATCCAAATTCAACACATCCCAAAGAGAAGCCATCATCCAAACGGGCTTATTTCTACCAATGGTACCACCATCCTCACCAGGCACCTTGGGAGAGGAGAAGTACAGAATGTGGGGTCATTGACCTGGATGGGGCCAAAGCCCAGATCTGCCACTTGTGCCAGGTCAGTGGTGACGCCTTTTGAGCCTCCGTTTCCTCCTCTGTACGTGGAGATTACAACTCCTGTGGCAAATCCTTCCAGGCTTGTTCTGAGGCTCCCATTCTGACTTGCTAAGCACTTTGCAAACCGTACAATACTCTAGAAATGCCAGATGTCATCATTTCTGGAGTCACAGGATGCCTCCCCAGAGCCTGAAATCACCGCCATGTAGGTGTCACTTCCACTTGGCTTTTTAAAAATATTTTTTTCATGCATTAAAAAAATGTTTCTCATTACATAAAACAAAAATTAGCCCAAATTTACTAAAATTGTGAGTTCTAATTCTCTCTCCTTCCCCTCCCTCCTTTTTGAGAAGGCAGGAAAGTTGATATTGATGGCACATGTGAAGTCACGGAAAACAGATTTCCATATTAGCCATGTTGCAAATGTCAATAGTTAGGTGGTGTAGTGGATAGAGTGCTGAGCCTGGAGTCAAGAAAACTCATCTTTCTGAGTTCAAATCTGGCCTCACACACTTCCTGGCTGTGTGACCCTGGGCAAGTCACTTCACCTCCATTGTTTAGACCTTACCACTCTTCTGCCTTGGAACCAATACCCAGTATTGATTCTAAGATGGAAGGTAAGAGTTTAAAAAAACAAGAAGGAAATGACAAACCACTCCTTTGCTAGGAATCTTGGCTAAAGTATCTTTGCTAAGAAATGGAATCATGAAGACTGACAGACTGAAAATTATTGAACAACATGTTGCAAAGAAAACAAAACAAAAGCATGAAAATAAAGTTTAAAAACAAGCAAGCGTTCAGAGTTCATCAGTTCTCTCTGGAGGTGGATGGCATTTTCCATCATATGACAAGGACGCTTTCCCAGGCTTCCCTGATTTTCTTAAAACATCACTATTTAGGTCTAATTCATTTATTCACTTTGACCGTATCTTGGTGTCCAGCATGAGATACTGGTCTAGACCTAGTTTCTGTCCAGCTGCTTTTCAGTTTTCAGGTTTTAATTTTTCAAATGCTGAGTTCTTACCCCAAAGCTTGGATGTTTGGGTTTCATCAAACACTAGTTACTGCGGCATTTCCTACTGCGCATCGTGTACCTAATCTATTCTATTGATCCCCCACTCTATTTCTTAGGCAGTACCAGATCATCTTGATGATTACTGCTTTGTGAGCTAGCTTGAAATATGCAGTTGCTGGGTTACCTTTCTTAACATTTTAAAAATGGATTCCCTTGATAGCTTGACTTTGTTCTTCCAGATGGATTTAGCATTATTTCTTTCTAGCTCCATACAGTAATTCTTTGGTAAATTGGTAGGGCACTGAACGAGTCAGTGACTTCTTATTTTTATCATACTGGCTTGGCTTTTTTAAGAGTAATTCATATTTCTCCAATTTTTTTGGTCTGTATTTGTGTGAAAAGTTTTGCAATTGTGTTCAAATAATTTCTGGGTTTGTTTTGGCAGGTAGGCTCCCAGGTATTTTGTATTGTCTTCAGCTATTTTAAATGAAATTTCTCTATGTCTTACTACTGAATTTTGTTGGTAGAAAATAGAAATACTCATGATTTATTTAATATCCCACGATTTTGTTGGAGTTATTAATTATTTCAACTAGATTTTTAGTTGATTCTCTAGGGTTTTCTAAAGTATACCATTATATCATGATAGTTTTGTTTCCTCGTTGCCTATTTTTTTGCCTTCATTTTCCTTTTCTTATCACAATGCTATAGCTAGCATTTTCAGTACAATATTGGATTAGTGGTAATAACAGATAATGTGTGGTGGTAAGAATTGTGGAATAATAATAATCGCCTCACTCATGATCTTGTTGGGAAGACTTCAAATTCATCCTCATTACAGATAATGTTTACTCTCTGTTTTAGATAGATAGATTTTAATTTTTATTTTAAGAAAGACTCCATTGATTCCTATGCTTTCTAATAGGAATGAGTGTTAAATTTTATCAAAGGCTTTTTCTGTATCTATTGATATAACCAAGTGATTTTTGTTGTTTTTGTTAATGATATGGTCAGTATGCTCAAAATTTCCCTAGTATTGAACCAGTCGTGCAATCCTGTGTATAAATCCCATCTGGTCATGATCTTTGTGATTAATATTCACTTTCTTATCTAGCCTATATTTTGTTTTCTTTCTCTGTTTTTCTCTTCCCATTTAGGTGTCATGACATATTTATGTGATAAAAAGAATTTGATGGGACTCTTTCCTTCCTTTTTTTTTTTCAAATAATTTATGTAATATTAGGATTAATTGTGCCTTAAATGTTTGGTAAAATTTACTTGTAAATCCATCCAACCTTGAGGATTTTTTTTTTAGGGAATTCATTGATGACTTACTCAACTTTTTTTCTAAGATAGGGTTATTTAAGTGTTCTACTTCCTCTTCTATTAATCTGGGTAATTTATATATTTTTGCAAATATTCGTGCATTTCACTTAGATTGTCAGTTTTACTGTTATTTAATTGGGCAAAATTACTAATAATTGCTTTAATTTCATTTTAATTGGTGGTACATTCACCTTTTAAATTTTTGATACTGGTAATTTGCTTTTCTTCTTTCTTTTTTCTTTTAAATCAAATTAATCAGTGGTTTATCTATTTTCTTGGGTTGGTTGGTATGTTTAAATAACACCAGCTCCTGATTTATTTATAAGATTAATGATTTTCTTACTTTTAGTATTATTCATCTTTTCTTTGATTTTCAGGATTTCCATTTTGCTGCTTAATTGGAGACTTTTTATTTGTTTTTTTTCCCCTAGTTTTTGATGTTGTTGCAAGCCTGATCCATTGATCTGCTTTTTCTCTCTTTTATTGATGTATGCATCAATAGATATAAATTTTTCTCCAAATACTGATTTTGTTGCATCTCATAAATTTTGAAAAGTCTCATTGCTATTCTCATTAATGAAAGAACTGATTATTTCTATGATTGGTTTTTTTTATTGGTTTCTTTAGGATTAGATTATTTAGTTTTCAATTAATTATTAATCTCTGCTTTTAGGGCCCTAAATTAAATATAATTTTTACTGGATTATGTCTTGAAAAGTATGCATTTAACATATTCACCTTTTTGTATTTGGCTATGAGGTTTATATGCCCTAAGGCAAGTTCTTTTTTTGTGAAGGAGCCATGAAGCACCTTCAAGCATAATAGATTCTGCTCCAGCCCCTTATCTTAATTCTGTGTCTCTGTTTCAAAAATTTCTTGTAAACAACATATTATTGCATTCTGGTTTTTAAGCCATTTTGCTACCTACTTCCATTTTACAAGTAAATTCAGCCCATTCACATTCAGAGTTATGATTACTAAGTGTGCATTCCCTGTCCCATCCTATTTTCTTGTTTGTCCCTTTCTCTCTTTTTATCTTGCCACTCCTCTAAAATCTGTTTTGTTTTCATCATTACCTTCTTTTATCTGCTCTCTTTCTTATCATGCTCCTCCTTTCTCTGATCCACTTCCCTTCGTACTTCCCTATTGGACAAGATTAATTTCTATTACCAATTTGTCTATGTTTATATATTTTCACTCTTTGAACCTATATACATATAAGTGAGATTGAAGGCAGATAGGTGGCTCAATGGGTTGAAAGCCAGACTTAGAGATTGGAGGTCCTGGGTTTATATCTGGCCTCATATATTTTCTAGCAGTGTGACCCTGGGAAAGTCACTTAAACCCCATTCCCCAGCCATTAACACTCTTCTGCCTTGGAACCCATATACAGTATTGATTCTATAAGAGAAGGTAAAAGTTAAAAAAAATATGAATGAGGTTTAAGTATATCTAGTCCCACTGCCCACCCCTTCCCCTTCCACTGTAAAAGCTCTTCTTTGTGCCTCTCTTTTACTTGAGATAATTTTCTCCATTCTTCCTCTTCCTTCACCCTTCTCCTTGGAGATTTCATTTTCTTGCCTATCCATTTTTTTTTATATCATTCCAACATAATTTGCTCACTCCTTCATTCTCTTTCTATGAAGAATCCTTCTAACTTCCCTGATTATGATAAAGTTCTTAGAAGATAGAAGATAAAAGAGGAAACAGTTTAACCTTATTGAATATCTTATGATTTCTCTTTCATGTTTACATTTTCATGTTTTTCTCAAGTCTTATGTTTGAAAGTCAACTTTTCTAATCAGCTCTGGTCTTTTCATTAAGAATATTTGCAAGTCCTCTATTAAAAATCCATTTTTTCCATTGAAGGACTATGCTCAGTTTGGTGGGGGGGTAGATTATTCTTGATTATAATCATAGCTTTTTTGCCTTCTGAAATAGCATTTTCCAAGTTCTTCATTACTTTAATTTTGTAGCTGCTAAATATTGTGTGATGCTGGCTGTGCCTCCATGATATTTGAATGATTTCCTTCTGACTGCTTAAAGTATTTTTTCTTTGATCTGGGACATCTGGAATTTGGCTTTAATATGTTTTGAAGTTCTTGGTTTGGGAGCTCTTTTATGTGGTGATAGGTGGATTCTTTCCATTTCTGTTTTACCTTCTGCTTTGAAGATGTCTGGGTGATTTTCTTTGATATTTTCTTATAAGTTTTCTTTTCTCTTTCATCAAGGTTTTTCTGTAATCCTATAGTTATTAAATTATCTCTTTGATCTATTTTCTGGGTCAGTTGTTTATTTTCTTCTATTTTTTTCATTATTAGCTCTTAGTTGCTCACTTCTAATTTTTTAAAAATTATATTTATCCAAATTTTTTTTTATATATTATCCCTCTTTTTGTATCTGGCCACTTCTGTTTTTTAAGAAGTTATTTTCATCAGTGAATTTTTGTTTGTCTTTTCCCATTTAACCAATCATTTTTAAGATGTTGTTTTCTTCAGTATTTTGGTACCTCGTTTGCCATGCTGTTATCCTTTTATAATTTTCTTCCTTTGCTTATTTTTTCCTCTACCACTCTTATTTGATTTAGAAAATAAATTTTTAGCTCTCCTGGGAATTCTTGCTGGATTTGTGCCCAATTCATATTTTTCTTTGAGGCTTTGCTTCTGGATGTTTTGACTTCATTGTCTTTTATTGAATTTGAGTTTTGATCTTCCCTATAGTCATGGCATATTTTTATGTTCAGGTTCTTTTTTTGTTTGCTCATTTTTCACTTTATTTCTTGATGTGGAACTCTATGTTAATGCTGGGCTCTGTTCCTGACATAGGGGATGGAGGGATATTGTCTCAAACTTTAGGCTATTTTGCACTGCTA
This sequence comes from Monodelphis domestica, assembly GCF_027887165.1. Taxonomy (NCBI): domain Eukaryota; kingdom Metazoa; phylum Chordata; class Mammalia; order Didelphimorphia; family Didelphidae; genus Monodelphis; species Monodelphis domestica. Next base: position 314,254,203 of record NC_077231.1, read on the forward strand.
TTTTCAGAGCTAATTCTGAAGGGTTTGAAATTTTTAATGTTTCCAAGGAGATATGATCTGAGGAGAGGTGTATACACTGTTGTCCTGGTCTACCCTCTAGTCCTTTCCCAAGAAGGACCCCTGCTCCCTTAGGATAACAATCAATACTGCTCCTCAGGATACCTGATCTCTTGGGACCAGATGTGATATGATCCCTCAGGGCTTATACTCCTCCTTGACTGAAAGTGCTCCTCACTGCCCTTAAGCTATGACCCAGAAGTGGTTATGGGTAATGGAGTTGCCAAACAGCATCTGTTCCTGTATCTATTGCTAGCCCAGGGATCCCCTGTAATCTCCTTCTGACCGACTGCCACATTCCCCTTACCATCTCTGGCATAGGAGTTCCTAAAGCTCCTGCCCTTTCTTTCACCACTACTTAGTCCCCACCACTAGGCTTCAAGTCAGCCTCCACCCTCATATTTCAAAGGTCTCTCTTTGCTAACTCCTAGGTTGTCTTAGACTGAAAGAATGTCCCACTCTGACTTGTGTTGGCTCTGAGACTCCAGAATCCAATTTGAGGTTCTATTTTCAAGTTTCGAGGGCAATGTTTGGAGGGCTCAGCTGAGTGCTTTCTTCTGCTCCACCATCTTGGCTCCACCCCTCCACTTGGTTTTATAATCGTTGCATTTTCCAAAAACATACGTATATTTAGAAAGTCATTTGTTCAAGGGAGAGCCTGGATTGCAATTATACCATGCCAGTCAAAATTTCCTGGGCTTCATGCCTCATGCCACATTACACCTGCATTCCCTCAATGTGGAGCCTTAATGGGGCTGAAGCTCTATCCAATAGTTAATCCACTGGCTAAATTTGGAAGAGCACGAGAAAAATGCTGAAACGTAATTCATTTGAAACTCAAATGTTCCCAGAAGAAACGTATTTAATGTTAAAGCAGGAGGTTCTGACAGAGAGACAAAAAATGTCTCTGGGGATGACAGAGAAGCAGAATGTTGAGATTGCCCCTGAAACAACATTATCTCTCTGGTCATGCCAGCTGGGCACATAGTGGATGATGTCTCCATGCCACGTGTTTGGTCGTGACCCATCTCAAGGACCCATTCGTATGAAGTATGAATTAGGGATTGTGTACATGTTAGTAAAGAGATAAGTAACAGCAGCAAGCGAGGAAAAGGGTTGAGATTTTAAGTCAGAGTACCTGAGTTCAAATCCTGCCTCTGCCACTTGTCACCTTTGTGATCTTAAAGAAATCTTTTCCCCTGGGGGATTCTGGGCTTCAGTTTCCACAACTATAAAATGAAGGGGTTGGATTAGTTGACCTTGAAGGTCTCTTCTCTCATTAAATCTATGATCCTTTTTGTCAAAGCAGGGAAAAGATTCTAAGGAAAAGCAGCAGCCAGAGAAAGGAGTGGAAGCAGCGGACAAAAAGCTTCATTATGCTCAGAATTCTGAGAGATTCATCTCTAACTAGCACAGGTTTGAGTAGGACATGGTGGCTGGGGGTTTGTGCCAGCTCTCTAAAATTAGATGATATCATTTAAAAAATTTAATTGGGTGGGGGGCAGCTGGGTGGCTCAGTGGATTGAGAGTCAGGCCTAGAGATGGGAGGTCCTGGGTTCAAATCTGACCTCAGACACTTTCTGGCTGTGTGACCCTGGGAAAGTCACTTCACCCCCATTGCTTAGCCCTTACCACTCTTCTGCCTTAGAACCAATCTAAGATGGAAGGTAAAGGTTTTAGGGGGAAAAAATTGAATGGGTTGTTATTCTGAACAAACATAGTCAAACACAAACATATCCTTCTACAGAGAACAGAAAAAAGAGGTCCTAGGACACGGTGACTGGGGTTTTGTTCCAAGGTCCTAAAATTAGGGGGTGCCATTTTTGGTCATTATTGGAGTTTTTTAAATTTTAAGATGTTATTTTTAACAAACCCCAGCAAACACAGACATTTCCACCTACAAGAGGTTTGTATATGAAACTAGGAATCTCGTTCTATTAGGAATAGGGGCTGTGATTCACTGATTGAGGCAGCTCCAGAATGGTGAACCTCCTCTTACCCATGTAGGCTGGTACTTTCCTTGCAACGTGTGTAGAGCACCAAGAGCCGCCATATTCCCAAAGCCACTTGTTGTCGGAGAGTTAGACAGCCATTCTGTCACACTGCCTTTCCCCACTACATCCGACTTGTCTTGGAAAGCAGAGATTGCACAGCATGGCCCGTCCAAAGCTCCGTCCCTTATCTATGTTGACTTTTGAGTCTCCTTCTCTGTATATATGTCGCCTGAGTGTAGCTGCTTCTCTATCTTCTCTCCCATTAGAATACGAGCTCCCTGAGAATAGGGGCCAGTTCCCAGAGCCCTCTTCTCCTATCACACACACACACACACACACACACACACACACACACACACACACGCACAGAGGAATCAGCTGCCTTCTAAAAACCCAACAAATCCACCTCATGGATCCAGCTGTTGCCCACCTCTTTTGACTCTGCATGAGGGCAGATGCACAAAACTTAGAAGAACTCTGAAGAAAGGGGAAGGAGTGGAGTAAAAGGTGGAGGAGGGGGTCTTCTGGCCTTTGGGTGTCTGGGGAATGTAGCCCAAAAGAGACAGTCATCTCCAGCAAAGGCTAAAGACCCTGGTTAGACTGACATCCAACAAATACCATTTTAAAGAGTGACAACCATTAGCAAGGATAATTAGCCCAAACAGGAAGCTATCAGATGGGAAGGGAAGGGAGAGGAGGGAAATACCTCCTGTGTGCCAGGCACTGTGCTCAGGGTTTTACAAATAGGATCTAATTTGATTCTCACAACATTCTCTGGGAGGTTGGGGCTGTTCTTATCCCCATTTTAGTGTTGAGGAAACTGAGGCAGAGGATAAGTGCCTTGCCTAGGGTCACACAGCTTTGAAGTCAGATCTTCCTTCAGGTCTTCCTGACTCCCGCTGCACCACCAGTGCCTTCTAAATGCAGTTGAGATAAGCTGATTCCCTCTCTCCCCAATCCATGTTTGCCTTGTAAAGGGCTCAGTTGCTCACTCAGGACCGTCATTTGCCCCTTGGCCCTGGCACTAAGGCACTAGAGGTACAACATTCAATCAAAATTGATTAAATACTGACTATGTGCCCAGCACTGTGCTAAGCTCAGGGGCTACAAAAGAGGCAAAAGACCATCCCTGCCCTCAAGAAGCTTATGATCTAATGGGGGAGGCATCACACAAACAAGGTCTTTGAGCAGAGCTTTGATGGAACCTATGGATACTAAAAAAACAGAGGAGAGGAGAAGAGGGGAGAGTGCTCCAGACAGGGGCACAGCTTGGGCAAAGGTTCCATGATTAGAGTTAGAAGCCCTGTGGGGAAGACCATTTCACTGAATTAGGAAGTGCCCAAAGGAGAGCTGTCTGTGATGAGCCTAGAGAGGTTAGCTGGGACAGATGGGAAAGGCTGACTTTCAATGCTAAAGAGAAGAGTTTTGATTTGATTCCAGAGCCCAGAGGTCATCCTTGGAGCCTCAGGATCAGGGAGGGCCAGGGTCTGTTTTAGCAATGTCACTCTGGCAGCTCTGTCGAGGACAAATGAAAAGGGGAAAACAGAGGCTGGGAGGTCAGAGGAGGAGGCTGGCTAACCAGCCACCAGTGTGACCCTCTGGGTTTGTTTTTCCTATTTTATTCCCTTTCCTCTTTGCTCGTTGAAATTACTAAGTTCATTTCTTGCTCTTCTGAGAAGCTTCCAGCAATCCTCTCCCTGGGCCACTTGGTTGGATGTCCCCCTCCTCTCACCCATCACCACTGAGCTACATTGTCCTTGTTCTGATTTGGCTCACACTACCTTTGTTTCCTTTTCCTTCTTTCCTCGCCTTGCTTTTTGGGGTGTTCCTCCTCCTCTCCACAGTGCTGTCTTTGCTCATCTTACTATTTCTTTCCTTCCTGCAAGTTTTCTTCATTTGAGGTTAATTCTCTCCATTCCTTTTCCACCCACTGTAAGGATCAAACACTCCCTGATTAGAAGGAAAATGCTAACGTGGGGGCCCATCTATGGGGGAATGTCTGAGCAAACTGTGTGATGGGAAATTGTTTTGTTATAAGGATCAGTAAATCTGGAGAATTCAGAGAATCTTGGGAAGATATGTAAGAATGGATGCAAGATAAAGAGAGCAGTACCTGGAGATCAATCAGTTCTACAGGCATGGAAGGGGAAATCCTATGGAGTGACTTCTCAGAACTTTGATGCAGACAATGAGCCATCTTGACTTTAAAGATCTGTTCTTGTCAGAGGTGACATACCAGAAAATGGTGACATTATGGAAGGAGAAGGTGCAGAAAAAGGCAGATGCTATGAGATAGAGCCACGGGGAGGATTCCTTTTGCTTAAGAGGACTTGATCAAGAGGAAAGTCGATTTCCAGAAAGGAGAGCAGTGTTTTTCTTGAGTTAGAAAAATGCTTTTTTTCTATAAGCCGCTGGGTAAGACACTTAAGCCAGAGGGATTCCGTTTTCTCATCAGGGAATGTAAAGGGGTTTGAGCAGTTGGTTGCTAAGGTCCTTTCCTGATACAACATTCTCTGATCCTAAAACCATGACAATACAAATGAAACAAGGCTCACAGATTTGGGTTGGGAAAAACCTTAAGAATATAGGCTGGGATGAACACAATTACAAAACACTTTTCACACTAATAAAGTTATATCTAAATTTGAAAAACATTCATTGCTCATGGGTAGGCTGAGCTAATAAAAAACGACAATCCTACCTAAATGAATTTACTTATTTAGTGCCATTCCAATCAAACTGCCAAAAAACTATTTTATAGAACTGGAAAAATAATAACAAAATTCATATGGAAAAATGAAAGGAAAGGATTTATTACTAAACAAGAGATAAAGACCATTACAGGATATAACATGAATAATTTTGATTTTATTATATAATTATTATATTATACAAGATTAGAAGGTAAATAACAAACTGAGAAAAAAATGTTATAAAAAATTTCCCTGATAAAGGTCTCATTTTTCAAATATATGAAGAACTAAGTCAAATTTATAAAAACCCAAGTCATTTCTGAGTTGATAAATGGTCAAAGGATATGAACAGGTAGTTTTCAGATGAAAAAATCAAAGCTATCAATAATCTTATATGAAAAAATGTTCTAAATCCCTACCAATTAAAGAAATGAGAATTAAAACAACTCTGAAGTACCACTTCACACTTCTCAGATTGGCCAATATGACAGTAAAGGAAAATGACAAATGTTGGAGGGGATATGGCAAAATCGGGACACTAATGCATTGTTGGTGGAGTTGTGAACTAATCCAACCATTCAGGAGTGCCATTTAGAAATATCTATAAAATAAGGCATACCCTTTCTTTGATCCAGTAATGCCACTACTTATTCTGTATTCCAATGGAATGTTTATAAAATGGGAAAGGACCTGCTTGCACCAAAATATTTATAACTGTGAACTTTGTGGTGGTAAAGAATTGGAAACTAAAGGGATGACCCTCAATTGGGGAATGGCTGAACAAATGGTGGTATCTGCTGGTGATAGAATACTATGTGCAGTAAGGAATCAGGAACTGGAGGGAATCTATGTGAACTGGAAAGACCTCCAGGAACTGATGCAGAGTGAAATAAGCAGAACCAGGAGAATATTGTACACAGAGACTGATACATTGTAGCACAATCACATGCGATAGACTGCAATACAAGAGCAATGCAGTGATCCATTGTGAGGGACTTGGGACAAAGAACGCCATCCACATCTAGGGAAAGAACTCTTGGAGTAGGGATGCAGATGAAAACATGACTGGTCACTTGCATAACCCAGATTGCATTGCTTGCCAGCTCTGGAAGAATGAAGGGAAGGAGACAATTTGGATCACATGACTTTGGAAAACTTATGGGGAAATTTTTTATTAAAATAAAAATAATTAAAAAAAAAAGAATATATGCTGGGTGGGGGTATTGAGTGGGAAGCTAGGTAGCTCAGTGGATAGAGAGCCAGGCCTAGAGATGGAATGTCCTGGGTTCAAATGTGACCTCAGACACTTCCTAGCTGTGTGAGCCTGCATAAATCACTTAACTCCCATTGCCTAGACTCTAAAATGGAAGAAGTATTTTAAAACAAAAAGAAGAATATATGCTAGGAGCAGTTAAGTGGCTCAGTGAAGAGAGCCATACCTAGAGACAGGAGGTCCTGGGTTCAAATCTAGCCTCAGACACTTCCTAGCTGTGTGACCCTGGACAAGTCATTTCATCCCAGGATCCTAGCTCTGACTGCTCTTCTGCCTTGGAACGAATACAGAGTATTGATTCTAAAATGGAATGTAAGGGTTTTTTTTAAAGAATATATGTTAGAAATAGGAGTGGAAGAATGGGGGCTGGGGAAGAGCATCAGTTTTGAATGACTTTTGTGTCATTTCTACCCAACAAATACAAGCAATTGGATAAAGAGCCAAAGGCTGTGTGATTATTTGAAATGAACATTAAACCTGAGTGAAATTGTATTTACTCAACATCCCAGATGTTCTCAGCCTGGGAAATGTAGTAAGTGTGGTCTCCTGGCTCTTCCTGGGGACAGAAGCCCACAGAATAATGGGAAAGCACACAATATGTGGGACCAGATTGGAATATGGCGCAACAGCGACTTCCTTCATGTGTGTCATACAGGATGATGTGTAGTGAGGGGAGAAGACCTCTGAATTTGGAATCAGAACCAGATATAAGAATACTAGTCGTAATAGCTGTTAGATAGCACCTACTCTGTGCCAGGCACTGTGCTAAGCATCTTACAAATGTCATCTGATCCTCACGACAACCCTGAGAGGAAGAGGTAGATTGCTCCCATTTTACAGTTAGCGAAACTGAGGTAAACCAAATTTAAGTGAGTTGCCCAAGGTCATGCAGCTAGTATGTGTGTGAGGCTGGATTCAAAGTCAGGTCTCCTGGCACTCTATCCACTGTGCTGTCTTTCCTGCTTCAGCCCCACTTTGGCTATTTACTCACTGTAAGACTTTAGGCAGGAGAGTATCGCCTTGTTGGGTCTCAGTTCCCTCCCCTGTAAGATGAAAGGCTCAGAGGACAAGTTCCTCTGATTCCTCCCAGCTCTGGTACTTATGACCAGCCACAAAGCTGGGTCCCACGCAGTAAGAAGGGGGCAACAGCTGGACTGCCCCTTTGGAGAGATCCTCTACGGAAAATCTAGACTTCGGATCCCCCCAGGAGGGATGATGGGGAAGGATTAGGCTTCCATTCATCGGTGGGTGGAATCCTCCTTCCAAATGAGGTCCTATTTGTTAGCTTTGCAAACCTTGAAGTGCTTCCACTGTTGGGATTATGATGAGGTATTTAACAGTGTTGGCTGAACCACGTCCAGTGTCTTCTCCCGTGACTCCAGCGGTGTAAATAAGGCAGGTGGGGGGCTCAAGAATGGGTTACAATTGGTTTCCGTGGGGGGGGGCACCCACCTCCCTCAGGCCCCAGGCCCCTTGGAGCACCAGAAAGATAACAAACCCGGACCCTCCAGGTAATCAGGTAAAAGACAATTCCTATCCATTGTGGTCATCGTTAAAAGTCTTGTTTTCTCAGGGACTGCTCCGTAAAGAGGCTCCCGTGGATCGTTTGGGAAAGAACTCTTATTTCCTAATAAAATGTGGCCACGATTTTCTTGTATTTAAGTGAGCAGAGGGCCTGGGCATACATCCTGGGTGGGCGCCTTCCAGGCTGACCTTGGCCTCCTCCTCCTCCTCCTCCTCTTCCTTCTCCTCCTCCTCCTCCTCCTCTTCCTCCTCCTTCTCCTCCTCCTTTTCCTCCTCCTCCTCCTTCTTCTTCTACTCCTCCTCCTCCTCCTCCTCCTTCCTCCTCCTCCTTCTCCTCCTTTTCCTCCTCCTCCTCCTCCTTCTCCTCCTTCTCCTCCTTCTCCTTCTCCTCCTTTTCCTCCTTCTCCTCCTTCTCCTCTTCCTCCTCCTCCTCCTCCTCCTCCTCCTCCTCCTCCTCCTTCTCCTCCTCCTCCTCCTCCTCCTCCTCCTCCTCCGGGCTCCTGTTTCCTCATTTCTAAAAATGGAGGGTTTGGACCAGGGGATGGGTGAGGGCCCAGCTGACTTGCCTGGTGATGGTCCTCTTCCCTGCCTGTACTCTGCCCCTGGGCTTCAGGGGTCCCCTGAGATCTCTGGGAAGCACTTGCTGTTGTTTCCATCGAGGGATGTGTTGACAGGAGCTACCTGGGTGTGAATGTAAACACGTTGCTGACATCCCTCACAGGCAAGGTTGCTGCCAGTGGCTGCCAGAGCGGTAATTAGAGGAAGCCATTGCAACGGCCTCCCCAGGGGCCAATTAATACTTGGAGGAAGGGTGGGGGACGGAAACGTGGCCTCAGAGTAGAATTCCCATGCCCTCTCAGGGGACTCTACCAGGGCATCATGGGGAACCCAGAATCCAGCATTGGAGCAACCCAATGCAGTCGGCTTTCCAGTGTGCTCCAGGCTGGCTGGAAGGATGCTCCGGCAGCCAAGCCTCCCCTCCATGGACCATCCGTGAGGATGAAGGCTCTCTGCTCTCTCCTCCCCTCCCTGCCAGCCCCCGGCTTCATCCCTTCCTTGACCATCTCCTGCTTACACCTTGCTATCATACACGCGCCACGTGTGGTCCTTGGCTTTTAAGGGCCCAAAAGGAACAGGCAATCCGCCCCCGAGGCCCAGCATCTGTCCACGGAGGCTTCTCAAAATGTGTTTTTCTAGCTTCTTCTGTCCCCCCTCCCCGGCACCCCCTCCCCAGCCCTCTCTCCTACTGTGGCAAAGAATAGAAATCAGGCTCCAGAGAAGAAGCACCGGTCCAAACCCGGGATTTTCCCACAGAGTAAATTGTTTGAGGAAGGCACATGATCCAGGCTAATTGTCCCCAAGTTTGGTCCCCCCTGCTGGGGATTTATGTAGCTCTGAGTCATCCCCAAAGGAACAAGCCTTACAGGAAATGGAGTTAAATAATACCAAATCTTCTCAGCTGCAGCCTCTTAACAAGAGTTGGGCCAAGTTATCCCCCCCCCCCCAGGCTGCCTTCTGCAGCTATTGGAATTCGCCTCCCCAAAATATATTTCAAAAGGCAAATAAGTCACCTCGTCTATTGTCTGGGCCCAGACCTCAAGGCAGGAAGGGCCATGGGGCCGCCTGCTCTTGCTTAAGTCACTGTACTGTCACAGAATCTGGTGCTGCCAGCCCCAAGGACCTCGAGGCCAATCCTGTCATTGTACAGACGGGAAAACTGAGGCCCCACGTGATCTGGGTGCCAAGTAGCAGAGCTGAAGTCTGATCCCCGGTCAAGGCATCTTTCTGGCACTCCTTCCTGCCTTCCTCCCTGGTTCGGTGACCCTGAGCAAGTCAGTCAAATTCTCTCAATGCCCAGATCCACCTGCACTGGCCAGAGGCCACTTCCCTGCACTTTGAACTCCTGGGTCCATAGAAATAATGATAATAATAACTGATATGGGCAGGGTGGGCTTAAGGATTTCACAGCACTTAACATCTAGGGTCCCTTTTGGACCTCATAACCTCCCTATGAGGTAAATGAGTCCTCCAGCTGCCCATTGAATGGTGAGAAAACTGAGGCAGGGAACCTTCCAAGAAGATCAAGCAAAGGAGAAATGGATCAGTGCCCTGGGTCATGTGACATTTCTTTGTTTGGTCAATGGAGGAAGAGCCCCATCAGGGCCTTTATGGTGAGGTTTGGTGCCCAGGGATACCCCAACGCTCCATCTGTAGCTGTAGATGTTGCTAACAGTGAGGGCACTGGGACAAGCGTCATTAATAGCATTCAAAGTACTTTATGTTTGTGGTGGATAGATTTTCCATTGGTGGATGAATCTGGGGTCTCATCCATGTGGGCATGGAAGTATAATAATCACCATTTTACAGATGAGGAGACTGAGGCTAGGATCCCACAGCTCAGAGTGTTGGAAGAGGGATCCAAGCTGAGTCTAGAAAGTCCTCTTTCCATTCTACCTCAGTGCCACAAAGACAAGGAGATCCTCGGGTTCTCTCAGTTCTCTCCTGTGCTGGGGACATTTGTCCTGTTTTTTGCCCAGCTGTAGATAGAGCCTATGGGGTTTAGTCAAGGACCCTAAGGCTGATTCTCCCGAGGACCCCAGTGACCATTTGGGTTCTGAAGGGGGTGGCTCCATTTCTTAGACGTTTGGTAGCCAAGTGGGGAGTGAGTGGTCATAATCATTGCTGCCATCTATAGAAGAACACTTTAATCCTGGCAAAGTGCTTTACAAACATCATCTCATTTTATCTTTCCCACAATCCTGGAAGGGAAGCTTTATGGTTTTTAAAACTGGGAGCCAAATTCTTCTTCTCCCCCCTCCCTGACATAGCAAGCATTCTGATATAGATTTTATTGTGCAAGGTAGGCACAATTATTATCTCTATTTTGCAGGTGAAAAAAACGAGACAGGCAAATGACATTCCCAGGGTCACACAGCAAGTACTTGTCTAAAGGCAGATCTGAGCTCAGGTCTTTCTGATTCTGGGCCCAGCCGACCCAAGTGCCAATATTTTCTCCCTTTCCCAGAACCCTGTAGGACTTGCCTGTATCTTCTCTTTTGTGAATTTGGGGGACCAGGAAGACAAAGAACCAAAAAGGGGACTTAGGTTCCACCTGAGGTGGCTAGGAAGACAGGAAGGTATGGTCTGAAAGAAGGGTCTGTGTTCTAGAGCAAAGAGGTTGAAGAGTTAGGGGTGAGAGACAGGGAGAGCAAGAGGGTGCCCATTCCTGTGTGTGGCCCAAGACAAGTGGAGGTTTGGACCACAGGAGTGGAGGAGCTCAGTGACTTCTAAAGTGAGGAGAAGTCCACAAGGACAAGGGCAAGAGATGCTGAGGGAAAAGATAATGGTCCAGGAGGTGCTTTGTGAAGGACCTGGTGCCCATCGCATTAACACCTGGAAGCTGAGGAGGGTGAACTACAGCTGGATGGACAAACATCAAGGAGGAAGCAACTTCAAGTCTCCAAGGGATGGTGGCAGAGGGAGGGGGTAGGAGTGGGCAAGGGGTATGCCTCCTCCTCCTCCTCCTCTTCTCCCTAGCCCAGGGTGGCAGTGGGTGGCAGGAGAGAATGAGGCACACATCCAAGAGAGAGCTTTTCTATGGGACTCTAGAATGTAAGAGTCCTGAGGGGAGGGCTTGCTCCATATTTCTCACCTAAGTCTTGCCAGGCTTTTTGGCAACCATCTTGCTCATCTTTTCTTATGGCACAGTAATGATCCGCCACCATCATGTATCACAACTCATTCAGTCATCCCCTATTTGCTCTGCCCTTGACTTCCAATAACCAAAGCTACAAAGCCCAAGGGGTATAGTGGAAACAGTCTCATGACAACCCTCAGATCCTAGCACAGGGGGGAAGCAGCTCCGCTCTCAGTTCACTCAGATCTATAGAAACAACCCAGAGTCCAAAAATCCCTAGATAGTGAAGTGGGGATGGCCTCAGACACTTCCTACCTGTGTGACCTTGGGCAAGTCACTTAGCCTGTACTGGCCCCAGTGTCCTCCTCTGTAAAATGGAGATAATACTAAAACCCCTTCCCAGGGTGGTTGGGAGGATCAGATGAGATCAGATCCGAAAAGGGCTTAGCACAGTGTCTGGCACGTGGAAGGTGCTTAGCAAATGGCTCTTCCCTTCTTTCCCTCCTTCCTCTCTGAGCCTGTTTCCTCAAATGCAAAATGAAGGCATTGGACTTGACCAGGAGTTCTTAACTTGGGACCTTGACACGGTGCCTGACACATCAAAGTGTTTGCTAAAGGTTCGGTGCCTTCCTTCACACCTCCCAATGCTCTGCTCCTTCCTTCTCAAGAATAACTTTTCAAACCAAAAAGCCACGTGAGAGGCACTTCTGTAAATCCCCAAAACAAGCTGCCTAGAACACCCTTCCTCCTGGCCTCTGTCTCTTACCCTCTCTAGCTTCCTTCAAGGTTCAAATGCTGCCTCTTCCAGGAAGCCATCTCTGCTTCCCATCCCTGCTTCCTCCTGCCTAATGTTCTGCCCACTGTCTTCTATTGACTTCTCTGGGCATCTCTCCTTCTCCTTGCTCCCAGAGAAGACGGAATCCTCAAGGGAAGGGATTTGTTTTCATTGTTGTCTCTAGGTATCCAGGACCCAACCTGATCCCTTTCACATGGCTGCAATTTTAGAAAATATCAGCCCCAGCCTGGGATAGATGGGGAGAGCATCTACCCCACTGGAAAGAGTGGCCACCCGGAGGGGATTAGGATGAATTACCTAAAGGGCCAACAAGAGGAGATTTCTTATTATAATTAGGATGCGTTATGTATAACTACATGCATGTTGTAGAACACATGACATATGTACATGTTTACATGTGTGTACATGTCCTGAGAATTAATGTATATGAAATTTGTGTCATTTAATTATTTTAGTCATGTCTGATTCTTCATTATCCCATTTGGGATTTTCTTGGCTCATTTTCTAGCTTGTTTTACAGATGAGGAAACTGAGGCCAACAGGGTAAAGTGATTTTCCCACAGCTAGCGTCTGAAACCAGATTCGAACTCAAAAAGAGGAGTTTTCTTGGGTTCTGGCCCCAGGATTCTAACCACTATGCCACCTAGCTGCACTTTTATGTGTATATATAGCAGCTGTTTTGTATCAGGTCCAGTGCTAAGTGCTTTACCATTATTATCTCCTTTGATCTTCATAACAACCCTGGGAGATAAGTGCTGCTATTATCCCTATTCTACCATTGAGGAAACTGAGGCAAACAGAGATTCAATGACTTGCCCAAGGTCACCCAGCTAGGGAGTGTCTGAGGCCACATTTGAACTCAGATCTTCTTGACTCCAGGCTCAGTGCTCTCTTCATTGTTCCACCAGGGCTTCTTCTGGATCTGATGACTTCTGAGGTCCCTTCCTGTTATAAATCTCTTATCCCAAAAACCTGTCCATTTAACGTCTGCCCCCATCACCATAGAGGCCATTTGGACCAAATGCCAACCTTCCCTTAGTGGAGGTTTAGAAGAGATAACATCTAAGTGGGTGATCCTTAGCTCCTCCAGAAAAAACCCAGACATGCTCTACAAAATGTGCTGCTGGGACCTTTTCCCCACATCCAGAGAGTCCCAGAATGTACTTTAAAAATACTCAAGTGAGACTCATCTTCTAAATGCGCAGCAACATTTCAAATGAAGGGGGAAAGTCCTGAGCCATTGGATTTGGTGCCTCAGGAGGTACGGCATGGACAGGTCCAAGAAGCATGGAATGGTCTCTCAATATGTTGGCTTCCGTGCAGGGGGATCTGCTTCCCACAGTTCCAAGGGCCTTGGATTTCCAGGGGCCTTCCCCATCACATCAGAGTCAGTCCTGAGAATGAAAAAAATCATTCTGAGAATCCAAAGGTCTTTATCCACAAAAAGGATGTGAGAGAAAGACCAGTTGACACTGTAACTCTGTAATGGATGGCGCCTTTTGCTTTCATCCTCTTCCTGGCAACTCACAGAGTCTCCCTTTCTTCTTGTCACATGTCAGAAGTTGGAGCCTATTCCCTCTCTTTCTCACCATCCTAACCACAGCACCCAGCCTCAGGCTCCAGATTCGTTCCATCCCCAAGGGCATCTCTGCTAAGATCTGGCTCTGGGTGGCACTACCACCATTATTATCTCATTTGATCCTCATAACAACCTGGGAGATAGGTGCTGCTATTATCCCTATTATACCATTGAGGAAACTGAGGCAAACAGAGGGCAAAAATTAGTCCAAAGTCACCCAGCTAGGGAGTGGGATCTCCCAATGCTACAAACTGAAAAGGCCTTGAATGGCAGCTTCATCATGGGCTTTCTGCTTGTTCTCAGAGGAGCGGCCTTGTAAAGGTTGGTATCATACATTTCAAGAGCTTTGGCCAATAAGTGATTCTTCTTATGGTCACATCAACACATGAATTCTGCCTATATGAAGGCATGAAAGAGTGGTGACCTGTGTCAATGAAGGGAGAGAGGGAGAGAAGACCTAATTTAATGAATGGATAGATATAAAGAACAGCAAAATGAGTGGAACCCTGAGAACACCATACAGAGCTATAGATTTAACACTTGAATAAATTGTGAGTGTTACATCCTGAGAGTGAACTGAAAAGTGGCAATGAAAGACATAATTAGTACGAAGAAGTCTGTCTCCTGGACAGGGAGGTGGGAAGGGGCTGGGAAACGTGTGGATGAATTCTATTAATAAAAAAGAAATAAAGGAAAAATGAATGGATTCATAGAATGAAAAAGCCAAAAAAAAGAAGGAAGCTATAAAGGGCTTGACCTAATGACATGGTAGCTACCATCTGCCTCCTTAAGTAGTCAAGGGTTCGGAGTAGGACATTCTGGTCACTAGGAAAAACCTAAGTACATTGCTAAGGTCACAAGCCCAAACCATGCATTCTCCTTCTAAGACTAGAGATCTCAGAATTAAGGAAGGAAGGAAGGAAGGAAGGAAGGAAGGAAGGAAGGAAGGAAGGAAGGAAGGAAGGAAGGAAGGAAGGAAGGGAGGAAGGAAGGAAGGAAGGAAGGAAGGAAGGAAGGAAGGAAGGAAGGAAGGAAGGAAGGAAGGAAGGAAGGAAGGGAGGAAGGAAGGAAGGAAGGAAGGAAGGGAGGAAGGAAGGAAGGAAGGAAGGAAGGAAGGAAGGAAGGAAGGAAGGAAGGAAGGAAGGAAGGAAGGGAGGAAGGAAGGAAGGAAGGAAGGAAGGAAGGAAGGAAGGAAGGAAGGAAGGAAGGAAGGAAGGAAGGGAGGAAGGGAGGAAGGGAGGAAGGGAGGGAAGAAGGAAGGAAGGAAGGAAGGAAGGAAGGAAGGAAGGAAGGAAGAAAGGAAGGAAGGAAGGAAGGAAGGAAGGAAGGGAGGAAGGAAAGAAGGAAGGAAGGAAGGAAGGAAGGAAAGAAGGAAGGAAGGAAGGAAGGGAGGAAGGAAAGAAGGAAGGAAGGAAGGAAGGAAGGAAGGAAGGAAGGAAGGAAGGAAGGAAGGAAGGAAGGAAAGAAGGAAGGAAGGAAGGAAGGGAGGAAGGAAAGAAGGAAGGAAGGAAGGAAGGAAGGAAAGAAGGAAGGAAGGAAGGAAGGGAGGAAGGAAAGAAGGAAGGAAGGAAGGGAGGGAGGGAGGGAGGGAGGGAGGGAAGAAAGGAGGGAGGAAGGAAGGAAAGAAGAAAGGAAATGAGCATTTATGAAACACTGTGTGTTACACACTGCTGAGAGCTTTGCAAATATTCTTTCCTTTGAGTCTCACAATATCTGGTGCTATTGTCCCAAATTTTACAGGTGAAGAAACTGAGGCAGACTATGTCTCAGCCTGGAAGTGTCTGAAGCCAGATTTGAATTCAGAATTCTTGGACCACAAAGGCTGCTCAGATTCATTCTTGTCAGTTCTCTCTCCCTCCTAACTCAGTGGGTTGGTCACTTTAGAGAGTCCCTGGTGGTAGGACTGCCCTCTGCTATGCTGAAGACCTGTCTTCCTAGTCAGGCTCCAAGCTTCCCTGGAAATCTCTTGAGATGACTTTCCCAGAAACAGTTGCCTCCTGCCAACTCTGTGCAGAGCACAAGGCCGGGCAGTCTTTAAATGAATAATAACAGTAACAATAACATTCATGTAGCACTTCCATGTGTTTCTGAGGTTAGTGTCATAGGAATGTAGCTATTATGTGCCAGGTTCTATGCTAAGCCTTTTACAAATACTACCTCACTAGATCCTCATAACAACCCTGCAATGTAGGTGCTATTAGTATTCCCATTTTACAGATGGGGAAACCAAGGCAGACAGAGGTTATACAGTAAATGTCTGTGGCTGGATTCGAACTTAGGACTTTAGTCCCAGTGCTCTACCCTCGCTGCCTAGATGAGTATTGAGAACTATAGAGGGCTTGGCATCACCAATATCCACCATTTAAGCAACATGACTGAAAGTGGCATTTTTCTGCCTTACCAGTCTGCTGATCCAAATGAGACTCCTTGCTATTTTTTTTTCAAAATGGAATAATTCTAATGATCTAGGAGAGGATACAGAAAAGACTTGTATTCAGTCCCAGAGAGAATCCAGAGAATCTCCGTCTCTAATGAGCTGCCCTGCCTCACCAGAGTCCTGTAGATCTCCTGCGACTTATAGGACTTCCCTGGATGGGCCCCGTAAAGGAAAAGGGCCAGGGTTTGTACCCTCCGGCCAGTGGTCTGGGGGAGGCTCTTTTTCCATGTGCTTTTAAGTAAATATTTTCAAAGGCTAGGTCGGAAGTCTGGTCCTGACAGGGAGGCATGTAGTCTGGAAGATTACAGATCATTAGGGTGCCTTCATCAGCCAAATTCTGTCTCCCATGTCCTTTGAGGGGGTCAGTGCATCCATCTACTCATGGTTTATGTTTCAGCTTGAACAGATGCTGCAGTAGAACCCATCACCAAAGGAAGGTAGACAGGACTCTGGAGAACTGTCAGGGTGAGGATGAGGGATAAAGACGACGCAGAATCCTGGGGCCCTAGGAGACCTCAGAGGGTACCTAATCTAAGCAGCAATCCCCTCTGCCGCATCAGTGAGAAGTCATCCTCCATTAGACCTCCAGTGATGGGAGCTGCCCAGGCTGCCTTTCCCAGGATGCTTGTCCTCCTTCCCTCCCTCAGACCTGCCAGTCCCATCCCTCTCATGTCTCCAGGTTTATAATACCACCATTTTGGAGAGCAATGTGGAACCACACTCAATGGATCATAAAACTGTGCATACTCTTTGACCTAGCAATTCCTCTACTGAGTCTGTACCCCAAAGAGATCAAAGATAGGTGAGAAGGATCTCCTTGTACCAAAATATCTATAGCAGCTCTTTTTGTGCTGCAAAGAATTGGAAACCAAGGGGCTGGGTATCAACTGGGGAATGGCCAAACAAGTTGTGGTATATGGTTGTAATGGAAACTCTTGTGCATAAGAAATGACAAACAGGCTATGGGAGGGGGGTGAGGGGAAGGGAGGGAGAGAACATGATTCTTGTAACCATGGGGAAATATTCTAAATTAACTAATTAAATAAAATACCCCCCAAATAATTAATTAAAAAAAAAGAAATGCCAAACAGGGAGATGATCCCAAAAAGCCATGGAAAGACTTTTATGCAATGATGCAAAAGGAAGTGAGTAGAACCAGGGGAACATTTGACAGCTGTGCCCTCTAGAATCCTGGTTCTATTATTAACAAACCGAGCCTCCTCTTCACCTGGGTGCTTCTCTAGGAACGTGCATATTTAATTTTGTGTGTGGCATCTCACCCATTAAAATAGAAGCCCCTTCAGGGCAGACCCAGTTCTATTTTTATCTTTGTGTCTGCAGTGCTTGACATCTAATTGGCACTTAATAAAAGTTCACTCCGTTGGAAAGACAGTAAACAGCTGCCAGATCCATAAAACAGGATTCCCAGAGGCTCTGGCTTCCAATCCAGCTGTCACAAGCAGGTAAATGGAGGTGGATCTCTTTTTAAAAGCTGTCTTAATGCTCTCCCTCAGAGGGCATTGAAGTCTCCAAAGTGTCAGTCACTTTTCTGCCATTCTCAAAGGACAGCAAACCTTTGTCAGCTGTGTCACTGATGCTGTCACCATCCTGCCACATGCCAGGTACCACATCATGGCAGATTAGTGTCAGGCCAGGGTAGAAAAGTACACAACGATGCCAAGAATGGCCAAGCTATAGGATGATGGACAGAGATTCTTTTCCTTGAGAATATACAAAAATAATTTTCATTTTTTTATGGGAAAGGAAAGGGGAGGGGAAGGATTTCTATAAAGAACAACTTCTAGGTAAGCCTCTTTCCAATCCACCCTCCATACAACTACTAAATGTATATTCCTAAAACACAAATCTGGCCACAGATCTCTCCTCACCAAAAATCTCACTGGCTCCCTCTTGCCTCTAAGATAAATACAAAACTCTCAGCTTAGCACAATAAAGCCTTTGTTAACTTTTCTGATCTTTCCCCGCATCTCTCTCCTTGATGCATTTTGTCTAAGCTTTTCCTGGTATTTAATATTCCATCTACCATCTCTAGGCCCTTGCATAAGCTGTGCCAACAGCTTCCCCCCATTTAAAATGCATTCCCTTCCACCATCTGCTTCAATGAATCCCCAGCTTCCTTGAAAGGACAGCTCAGGGGCCACCTCCTATTCAAAAAGGCAGGATCTCCCAATTATTAATGCTCTCTCCCTCTAGCAATTATTTTATGTTTTCTAATCAGCATAAATGTTTATCCTCTAGGACAGTGATGGTGAACCTTTTAGAGGGGTGGATGATATGAGAAATGTCCTCAGGCAAGGGAGCAGCCCAGTCCTGCTTCCCTTTGGCTTTTTATTAACGACCTCCAGCAAATTCTGTACTGGGGTGACAATACATGTGTCCTCAGGGAGGGCTCTGAGTGTCCCCTCTGGCATGCATGCCATAGGTTTGCCACCACAGCTCTAGGAAGATATACACTCCCTCAGGATAGGAACTAATTGTGGGGGTAAGGGGACAGTATTTTGATCTTTGTTTCTCCTGTGGCTAACACAATGCCTTCCATGTAAGAATTGCTTTAAAGTGTTCACAGAATTGAATGGAATCTGCAGCTTATAAAACCATCTGTGTAGCTACCTTCCAGTCTGTGGTTCCTGTTCAGTCTGGGGCTTTCCAAAGCTAAAAAGATGCTAGAAATTCTTTTTTTTTTCCTTAAGCACCCATCACTTTTCCAACTAGCAACACTGTTGGTATGGAAAAGATTCCTTGAAATGTTTTTCCAAAACCAAGAAAGCCATGAGGGAAACCTTTATACTTTAACCACAGTAAATGTGGGTGATGAGCAATAAGCTCCAGGTTTAAGCCTGTTCTCTGTGCACATGAAATACTGAGTCAGGATGCTTGAGTTCAGAGAGTCCTGAGAGAAAGGCAGCAGAAGACACAGAGGCCCTCGTAGAAGGACAAAGTCAGAAGAGAGTCTGGACTGATTAAGAACATTTGTGGTTTGTAGTAGAGCCACAATTAGGGAGGCACCTAGAGCTTTCTCCCAGGGCACTGATATTTAGAAGGTGACAATAGCATCATTCAGGGGTCCATCCTCTCTCCATGGTTGTTGGAGTTGATGTCTTCACCCCAGACATTTCTTCAGCAGTGCTGAAACCTTGCAAAGTCTTTGGGGGAGCCAAGAAGATTTTTTTTTCTCACACCAACTTCCTCTCCTACCACCCACCATCTTTCACTCCACCTTTCCCCAGGTAGAAAAGATCCTAACAATTGCTTTGGTTCCACAGCTGCCCAGAGGAAGGTACTCAGTGGGATCATGGGCCCACAGTCTGACCAAACTTGATTCCCACCACTTGCAAAGAGCCCCGTGCAACAGCCCAGTTTCAGACATGCACCCATGTGCATGTCTACACTGTCGAGAAGTCGGTCAAAATGAGCTCGTGGGATGCATTGTAACATGCATTTCTAGAATGTGCAGGAAGGCTTAATTTAGCATCATTATTGAGACAAGCTCCGGTTAACCCTACGAGAAAATTGCAACTTGTCATAAAAGAAGAGGGCTCGATGGCCAGCCCAGCAGCTCCCTCCCGGAGAGGAGACGCCTTGTTAGAAGAACTTCCTAATGCAAAGACGGTGTCACCCCCAAGCAGATCCAACTTTGGCGGTTGGATTAATTATCGTGAAGGAAACAGCGAACAAAGAAGTATAAATAAAAATATCTTCTTGCATCCAAAAAAGGGTGTAAATTTTAACTCTGCTGCATGACAGCGGCTGTAAGCAAGAATTACAGACAATAGTGCGGCTGAATGGATTAATATGCATCGGCTCTTTGTTGCTAGAAATAGGCCTTGCTATTGTAAAGCTCCATTGGGCCTCTGCTCAACTGCAAATTTGGCTTCCCCTTTCCATTTTTCCCTTCAAATTTAGAAATCGTTTCCTGGCTAATGGTGAGGAAATTCCATTGCTTTGAGGAGCCCAGGAGAGTGTGACGTATCCGCGTTGGGGGAGCCTTTTCCAAGGATCTGCTCTTTCCCACCATGGGTCTGTGCCTTTCTTTCCTTGGCTGGGTACATTGGACCACCCAGCCTTCTTGACTCAGGAACACCAGAAGCATTGGATCTTGTCAACAGCCTAACCTGTACTTATGAGTAGTGGCTTTTTGAGTGCTCCAAGACGTAATTCTGTCTCCTTCCCCTCTCCCAGCCTTCTCCAGGCTATCTATCCCCTGTTTTCTCAACTGACTCCCATGGACATGGACTCCAGGTTCTTCACTATCCTGGTGGCTCTCCTCTAGATAGGCCCTACTTTAGCAGAATTCTTGCTAAAATGTGTGCCTTTTGTAGAATGCAATATACTATATGTGATCTGACTGGGGCTAGCTACAAGATCATCACGCCACCAACTTTCCTGGGTTATGGTGAAAATAAAGACCACCTGGCTATCTCTTCAACTCTCTTTGCTTCTTCCCTCATTCTCTCCTTCTTTCCTTCCACCTCAGAGGAATATGTGACCCTTTTGCCTCTCTTAAACTCATATCTGCCCTGTGCCTTAGATCTTATTTCTTTTGCAAAGCTGTAACTAGGGTAGGACAATAGGGACTGTGCCCCAGGGTGCTAGAGTTTAGAAGGCACTAACATTCCCCTTCCTGCCTTCCTCCAGGTACATTCCAGTTGAACTTCTTTTGCCCTGACATGCCAAAAGTCTCTAGTTAATTAGTCCCTAGTTAAGTCTCTGCCCTTCTGAATGCCTGGGAGATTTTACACTTAAGCATAACCTCTCCCTCTTCAACACCATCACCCTGTCCCTCCCTCTTGGCTTCTTGCCCTCAGGAGAAGAAACACCTTTCCTTGATCCATTGGAATTCCCCTGTTATCTCCTCTTTTTTCTCTTCCTCTGATAAATGGAAAGGAATCCTGGAATCTCAGTTGTGAGTCTGAAAGACCAACTAAAGGCCAGTCTATATATGAGCAAAACACCTTTAGGGAGTCTTCCACCTTGAGTAGTTTAATTGTTTTCATTTTCTGAAGCTATTTCCAGTTCATCCTGCTCTTTCCACTCCCTGATACCTCCCCACTCCCCTCCCCCCTGGCCCAGTCCTCCAATGTCTTCCCAACCTGCCCCACTCCTTGTTGAGGCTCCCACCCAAACTGCCCCAAGATCCCAGCTAATTTTCCTTTGTCCCCATCATGAATCCCATTTCCTTTGGGAGGCTGCCCAGGAGCCATTAAGAGATCAGAGATCCTCATTCATTAAATTCACTCTGCATGGAAACATTCTTCATCAATCCACCAAAATGGATCTTTTGCCACATGGCAGCTCTCCAACAAGCTGGCTGGCAAACTTGAATCGTTTCAACCCAGGACCTTCCGACTTGACCAGTCGCTACCCAGATCTCATGGATTGTGACCTCACTTGGGCCCAGATGAGATCGACTCATCCAATGGCATCTTCTTTCCCAGAAGAGGAGGCTGCCAAGGTTTTTCTTTGGCCTGTGCTTCTGTGGGCATCTGGTCTTAGTGTTGCTAAGTGCCCAGTGTTGCCCATCCATTCGTATGGTTCCATGATGCTCACTTAGGCCAGAGGTCAAGGGCAGAGGGAGGGAAGAGGCATTAATGGCGGCCATGATCTCTCAGCTCAGGGATCTTTTCTGAAATCACAGAAAGCCTTGGAATTCAACAAAAAAGGATTGGTTTCTCCAGAGTGCATATAGGATAACTGGGGGCACCCAGGCCACCTTGGCTTTCTTCCAACATGTCTGCTCTATGGAGAAGCTGATGCTAATGTTCTTGAATGAATCCGCAATGCCATGAAATCGCCATCAATAAGAATCAGTCTACCTGAAGAGGCCTTTCTGGTTGACAAAATGTTTTCTTCATGATCACCAGGGGAAGTCAATCTTCCTTCGCAACCCCATTTTACAGATTACAAATGAAAGTTGGAATTGCCCCAGGTCACATAGTAAGAGCCAATCTCTTTCAATTCCAATTGTCCTATCTGTAGAATGGGGAGAATGATACCTGCACTCCCAGTTCTCACAAAATGATTACAAGGCTGGAATGAGGTTCTCCAGGCAAAATTCTTTGCAACTTTTCAGGCACTGCCTAGAGCAATACAACTATGACTCTTTACTGAGGTGCCAGAAGCCCAATCCATGCTCACATAGCATATCTAAGTCTAGGCACCCACTGCTGCAACTGTTCCACAGAGATGCCCCCATCAGCCCCCATGATCACTTTTGGAGTTTAAGGGATGCTTCTCTCTCTCCTTCCCTTGGGCATTCCAGTCTGATCACTTGGGCTGCTCTCCTTGGTCCTGGCTCAAGTGAAGGATAACTGGGGGCAGCTAGGTGACTTGGTGGATTGTGAGTCAGAGTCTAGGGATGGAAGGTGCGGGGTTCAAATTTGGTCTCAGACACTTCCTACCTATGTGATCCTGGATAAGTCATGTAACCCCCATTGTCTAGCCCTTGCTGTTCTTCTGCCTTGGAACTAATGCACCATATTGACTCTAAGATGGAGGGTAAGAGTTTAAAAAAAAGTGGAGGGTAACTGAGGGCACCATGATGGAGGATTCCCACCTCAAAGGGATCTCAGGTGAGGACAAGGTTGATAATGTGTGACTATCACTGTGACTAGTCTATGCTGAGCCTAAGCAGAGAAGAGCTTGACAGGTGTTCAGTACACAATTCAGAGCCCTCTTCATATTCGTTCCCCCACTAAAATGTAAGTTCCCTGAGGACAGGGAGAGCTTTTGCCTTTCTTTCTCTCCTCAGCACTTAGCACAGTGTCTGGCACATAGTAGGTCCTTAATCAATACCTATTGACAGACTGACCACAGATGGAAACTGCAGAGGCAAACTCAAGCTTGATGTCAGGAAAATGTCCGGGGGGGGGGGGGGGGAGAGGAGGAGAGACAGAGTCAGAGAGAAAGAAACAGAGGAGACAGAGACAGAGCCAGACAGAGAGAGAAGAAGAAGACAAAGACGAAGAAGAAGAAAAGAAAAGAGATGGAGAGAAGGAAAAGAAAGGATAGGTGGAGAGAAAGAGAGGAAAAAATAAAAGAGGGATGGAGGGAGGGAGAAAAGTGGAGAAAGAAAGAGACAGACAGAGAAAGGGAGAGGGAGAGAGAGGGGAAGGGAGAGAGAAAAAAAGGAGAAAAGAGAGATGGAAAGAAAGGAGAGGGAGGGGAGGAGGAGGGAGGAGAAAGAAAAAGGGGAAGAGAGATGAGAGATGGAGGGTGAGAGAAAGAGATAGAGAAAAGGAAAAGAAAAGAGAGGTGGAGGGAGAAAAAGAGGAGAAAAAGAAAAGAGAGATGGAGGGAGGGAGAAAAGTGCAGAGACAGAGAGACAGAGAGAGAGAGAACTTCCATTATACAAAAGATGGTGAATAGCTCAATCCTTTAAAACATCCAGAGCCTACCTTAAAAAAAAAAAAATCCAGCACAATGCCTGGCTTTAGAAATGCCGATTCTCTTTCTTCTCTTCCTACATTTTATTTAGAAATTCCACCATTTCTTTGGCTTCTGCATGGTTGGGGGTTTTTTTAATAGGAAAGACCTTTTCTCAACTACTGTCACAGCACCTCCAAGATCCAGAAGGAGCAGGAGATTGCCATCCCTAGAAGTGAATTGGAAGGCAGCCTGGCACCATTCAAAGATGGAGACCTAGTAGTGGGAGCCCAGCACTGATCCTTCCTGCTTAGGGGACCTGAAGTAAGTAATTTTTTCCTCCAGGCCTCAGTTTCCTCAACTGTAAAGCAAGAGAGTTGCACTGAATGGCTAGAGCTCTTCTGAGGTGGGTTCAGGTTCTTGCTCCCACACTCCAGACCTGGGAGAAGTCATTGGCCTCTCTGTTTTCTCTGTTTTCTCACCTGTAAAATAAGGGTAGTAAGGGTTGTGCCCATCAGGGTGGTGATTTTGCAAACCCCAGGGGGCTATTTGAAAATAAGGAGTCAGGGTACTGCTTTGGGTGTGAGTTGCTGACAGACTCCCCATTGAGAGAAAGTGTAATGAAACCCCAGGATCTGGGCCTCACTTCTGGCCCCTGGCACTGCCCTCCAGGCCCTCAGCCAGGACTAGGCACCTACCTGGAAGGGCATGAGGAAGGAGGCCATGTGAGGCTGAACTTTCTGCCCCCACTGGCACCATGTCTCATGGGCTGAGCACGGTGCAGGGGAGAAGGTCCTGCTTTGGGTTGGCTTCCCCGACAGAGGGTCAGATGGTTTGGGCGATTCACCCTGACAGGGCATCTGGCTCTTTCTAAAGAGCAATGACCAAAGGCCACAGCAGCCACTTCAGAGCAGGGAAGAGGGTCGGGCCCAAAGCTTCACTTTGGTGGAGGGGAGAGTTACAGCCACAATTAGGCAGGGTGGAGAAGAAAAGGAACCAAAGAAAGCTGGCCATTACCCAGTCACCAAGTGCCCACCTCCCATAGCCACAGAGAAAGGATGTTTGAACAGGAAGCTGGCTCAGGCTACACCTGGGGCACAGGAAACCACCTGGTTAAATTTAGAGCTTGGCTGCCTATCCGCCCGCCTGCAAGCCTCAGAGGGCACCAACAGCCAGGCATGTCATGTGCCCAGGAATGTGCCAAAGAGCCAAGCAGGTGACCACACCATTTCCAGAGGAGGTGGTTAGAGACGTGCCAAGTCCACTTATTGAATGATCCCCACCTGGACTTAAGGGAAGTTCAGAATGAAAAATTCATTCTGGGCTGGCTTTTAAGATGTGGGCCTTGGACATCCTTCACCAATCCAGTCTGACAGGCATCTGTTAAACACTATGTCTGTTACTGGCCCTCCAGCTCTCAGGTCAAACAGAACAGGAGCCACACCCCCCCCCCCAGGCTTTCCTTCTCCTGGGGGAGGCAGAAGAGTCTGGGCCGTAGAGTGAGGCCCTCGCCTCGGGAAATCCTCATCTGGACATTTACTGGGTGACCTCTTGTCCCCTTGGAGACTCAGCCTCCCCATCTGTAAAATTGGGGCTATGAAAGCCCTACAGAACTGGGGGATGAAGGTCAAGGGAAATGCCAGTGTAAAAGAGTCTTATCCATCCTGGTCACTCACTACTGTTCTTCCAGTGGGGCCCCACTGGATGATCACACTCTGCTGGCTCGCCAATTATCACTGTTGGAAAGTACCTCACAAAGAATCTACTCTGACTTCATGGAGGGAGAGGCAGAGACAGAGACAGGGTCAAAGAGACTGAAAGAGAGAAATGGAGAAAGAGAGGACAGAGAGACAAGGGGGGTGGGGGGGAAGCAGAGGGTGAGGAGTAGGCAGAGGTCATGTGGGAGCAGCACTTTGGTTTGGGTTTGGGTTTTTTTTTTCTTTTTGTCTAAATCTGTAATTTTATCAATAAAAGGAACTCTCAGTATGAAAACTCTGTTCACCACCACAGATCAACATCTCCACTTGCAGTCTTCAAGAGTTGTCTGGGACCCTGAAAATACAATGACTGGCCCAGGGTCCCACAGCCAGTAGGTTTTAGAGGTGGAACTTGAACTCAGGCCTCCTGAACTCCAAGTTCAGCTCTCCAGATCAGCATTGACGAACCTTTTTCCCAGTTTGAGGGCAAATACAAGCTGTCTGTTAGCTCCCACATGACCAGAGTGGGTGGCTGAACAGGGGGGGGGGGGGGGGACATGCTAAAAATGTCCTCAGATGGGGAAAGAGGGGGAATGGAGCAGCTCCTTGAGTGCTGGTTCTGCACAGGTGCCACATCTTCACCAATGCTGCTCTGGACTCTCCACTCTGCCACCCTCACAGCTTCAGGATAGCTAACATAGAACACAAAAAATAAAATGGAGGAAGTAAAGATTGATGGGAAAGACCAGGGTGGGGAGGGGGGATGAGTCCCTCCCTGTGGCCTTTTTTTTCACTCGACCCACCAGCATGGGAAAACCTAAGCCATAATGGGCTCCATTTTATCAAACAAATTTTCCTGAGTGACTTATAGGACATTCTACTTTCTCCATGCCTGATCCACAGTCACAGTCCATAAGCATATCCACAGACTGTTCGTTGCTCCATACAGAGCATCAGATTGGAAGTCAAGGGATCTGAGTTCTAGTCCCAATTCTTCTGCTTACTCCCTGGTTGACCCTCAAAGGACTTTACAGAGAATGGGGCCCAGTAAAATGAGATGAGTCCCATAAATGTTTGGTGCTCTAGCCGGGGCACACAGGAGGGAGGGGAAGGAGCCTGTTGGGCCCCATTACAGCTGGAGCACCTCTCCTGGAAGCCCATCCACCTCTGATCAGCTGGGTGTTCAGACAGAGAACTACAGCTCTGCCCTCCCGATAAAGGCAGAAGAAAGGAGTGTGGCTTCCAAGGCACTACATCACACTCTTTCCTACCATATATGGTGAAATTATATTCATAATGGGCTTCACAACCCTGGCTTCCTGGGAGTCCTGGGCAAGCAAGCATTTCTTTCCTGGATCCAGATCTCTTTCCTCCCCAGTGAAATCCTAGCATCCTTAGAGCTAGGGGGGACTGTAGGAGCCATCTTCAACACCCCTCCTACTTTCTAAATGCCACCCCCCCCCAAGAGACCCAGAAACGAGTGACTGGTCCAAGGTCTTGCAGGTGGTCTCTGGTCCTAGGATTTCACATAGGAGAAAAGGGACTTGAAAGGACTCACTAGAACTGGAATTTGGCCCCAGCGCCTCTGACTCCAAAGCCAATAGATCCCTCCACGGTACCCCACTGCCTATTGGGGGTGGGGGTAGACTAGAAGCTCCCTCAGGCCTCTCCAGCTCTGACAGGCTCTAAAGGGGGAAGAAATGAGCTGGGCAGCTCAATGGCCGAGGCACACAATGGAAGCCTTTTCTGTATCGGATCCTGCTAGAAAACAGTTTAGAGAAGGGGGGTGGGGGGGAGCGCGAGGGAGTTGTGGAGAAGGGGGGGGCCCTTTCAAAGACAAGCTGAATTGCAGCTGGGGGGGGGGGGCGTTGAAAAGACAAGTAAGCGTCCGGAGATCAGGGAAGAAGAAAAGCCAATCCCCTGAATAGCTTCCTGACCTAAGCGCTTTCCAATAAGGTGTTCATTACCGCCCGATTAGTGCCACCTACACAGGACAAAGTGAATTTCCAAGCCTCAGGTAGTAATGGGCCGGCCCCTCCGCAGCCAAGAAGCATTAGAGTGGATTAGCCGCGAAGAGAGGATTAGAAAAGGAGCCACCCGGAATCGGCAAAGGCGACCCCAGCAGGCCAGCTGGCTAATGTTTGGGATAATCATTCCCAGCGTATTAAAATAAATTATAAGAAAGAAAAGCCTCGAGGCAAGAAAGGAAGGCTTCACACGATACTGTATATTGTGGGCAAAATCATGCACATTTGCCGTAATCGCTCCTCGGGGGCAAACAGGAAAGGCGCCCCCGGCCGAGCGCCGAGGCTTTGAAAGCCGTACAAAGCCCACTGTGTGCCCGCTCCCAAGACTTTTGCTTTATTATTAAAAAAAAAAAAAATTGGGAGGGGGGAGGGGAGCCATTCCCTAATAGCTCTTCCCTCCCGGGATTGCTCAGGTCCTACTCTGTGAATATAGGTTCGCTTTCCCTGATCAGTGCGTATTGTTTGACCCACACGGTTAAAATGGGAGCTAAAATGTGTTTCCATGTCCTCGCAGCTACAGTAATCCCCCTCTTCTCCACCCACACGTTTAACTCCACGTTTCCCGGGGAGGAGAGAGACAGGCCGGTTTAGAGCCTTCGCCTTCGGGGCATCTCAGGTGCCCGAGTTCCTCCGGCCTCTGGGACCACCGAGCAACGGCGTAAATAACTCGGCCTCTCTTCCCTCCCCGGTAAAATGGGCCGTTGGACCCGATGGCCGATGGTCGGTCAAGGAATCGCCGCTCCCCCTTCCCGGGCTGTGCCGGTGAAATCTACATCTTTGTAAGTTTCCATCGACAGCCAGCCTTTGGGCTTTGCAGCATCTCTTTCCCGAATGGATCCCTGGTGAGAAGGAAGCAGAGAAAGGGAAAGGAGGGAGTCCCAGGCCCTGGGGATGAGCCAACCTTCCAGTCCGGGTGGCTTCTGGGTCCTCTTTCGCTGCATCAGTCGGACCAGCCAGGTCTTCTGACCCTTGCCTCCATTTATCCTGGGCCTGGTCCACGACGGCCGGACTACACCACCTCTCTCCTGGCCCCCAGTGGGGGGCGCCAGCGCCAGCCCCAGGCGGCGAGCGTCCTCTTTGTTGTCCTAAAGGGGACACCGGGACTGTTTGGGTGGAGGTGGGAGATTTCTTTCCGGCTTTGATTTCCCCCAGCAGTAGGGTTAGGGTTGCCTTTTCAGCGTGGCTTTTTTAAATCGCCTTCTAGAGTGCTCCGGGCAGGTCTCTTTGCCATCAGTGACAAGGACATTAGTGACCTTTAGCCTAGAACCACAAATCCCAAGTGAAATTCATGGCCTGGAGGGTTCTAGGAGGCAGCACAGTGCCGCAGGGCTTAACCTAGAATCCGAAAGCCCCAGTCCAATGTGAAGCTGGGCAAGTCGCTTAACCTCTGCCTGCCTCGATTTCCTCATCTCTAAAATGGGGATAACAACAGCACCCACCTCCCAGGGCTATTGTCAGGAAAAAATTACATAGTAAAGCTAAAGTGCTTTGTAAACCTACAAATGTGAGCTATTATTCATCTGAGTATTATTAATTGAGTCCTTTCCCTGGGGAGGGGGTAGATGCTATTATTACCCTCATTTTACAGCCAAGGAAACTGAGGCAGACACCGATTAAATGGCTTGCCCAGAGTCACAGAGCTAGTATATATCAACAAAAATTCCACCTGTCACACCATACTGCCTCTACGAAAAAAGCCACAGAGCAAACAAATCAATCAATCCTCCGGGAAATCCAGGATGGCTTGGACAGTTGCTTTCTGGGCTACAAACCCACTGTGCTCCTTGTGGCATGTGACCTAGTTGGTGATTAAGCAACTAGAGGGCCAGCAGTCAAGGAGGGAATTCTTTTGTGTGTATCCCCAGGAATGGGCACAGTGCCTGGCACACAGTAGGCACTTCAGGAGGGTTTCCTAAATTAAAATGAAGCCAGCATTGGACCTGGCAAACAAACATTGTTTTTCCTATAATGATGTGCCATTTTCATGCCCTGATTATAACACAGGAAGACCTTGTTCTTTGTGGGACTGACTGACAAAGCACTCAAAGTGGCCCACCTTACAAATGGGCAAACTGAGGTCCCCATCCGTCCCTCAGCTTATCTAAGGGCACACAGCAAATCAGTCAGAAAGGAGGCTTCCAGGAGTAACAGAACAATTGCTTGGCTTGTAGGCACTCAATTTTAAATGATTTGCCTTGAAAACAACACTGACCTGGAGCTTCCTGAGGAAGGAAACAGGATGTGTAACCTGGAGCAAAGAGAGGCCTCAGGGGCCAGCTAGACCAATCCCTTCATTTTATAGATGAGGAAACTGAGTCCCACAGAGGACTGAATGATTGGGTCAAATAGCACATACAGAATTTGAACCCAGATCTTCTGACTTCAAATATGTATGTAGAGTTTAGATACTGCAGTCATAGGTTTAACCTAAAATAATAATGGCATCCACTAAACCATTAGTAACAGTAATCTCCCCCTTGCTGCCTTCGAATTTAGGGGGTCAGGTGGTTCAGATAGCCCCAATCTCTTCCTGAAAGCTGCCCCAGGGGGTCTAAGCTGGTCCAGATAAGCTCCCTGGCAGCCAGCCGAGTCTTCCGGAGGGATCTGCTGGCATTGCTGGTGCCTTCCAAGGTCAGGATTTTTCCTTTTAAGAACCAAAGAGAATGCCAATCGCAACAGCTGCCCATCTGAAGTCTTGTTAGGGGCTTGGTAGGGGGCAGTGGGGAGGGGGTGGGGGAAAGGGAAGCTGGGAATCTGGTCCTCCTCATCCCCCATTCCTTGACCTTCTCACTCTTCCCTCTCTCCCAGCCTCAAGGGCAGCCTGGAGGAGGACTAGCAATCACCCTGTGAGGGGTCGGGGGTGGAGAAATAAGCCTCCTCTGCCTTAGTGATAGTGGAGAGTGTCTGTGGGTTGACTGGATTAGACATGGACCACCCACTGAGGGTTGGGATCATTGCTTTTCAGCACCACTTGGAGGCTTGACACCTCCCTCCCCAGCTCACCCCTCACCCCACAAGTCATTGCCAAGCAACATTTCCAGACAGAAGAACCCAGGGGTTCCACAGCAGCTTCAGTAGAACAGAGGGGGCATTTGGGACTCCGGGCTTTGACGCCCACGTCTTTCTCTCATTCACTTCCCTTGAGAAATCACTTCAACTTCCCCATGCCTCAGTTTCCTCATCCGTAAAATGAAGCACTCCTAGAAGGAGGAGCTTCTCTGAGATTTCAGCGGACTTGTTTTAGAAAAATTGTTCGGATACCGGATCCATTTCCTTGGCCATCCTCCATGTTTTAGTTTATGCCTTCTTTATAGGCAATTTTTCAAAGAAGGAGCCCCAGACTTTGCCAACTTGCCAAAAAGAGAGACCCCCAAACTCGTTAGGAATCCCTAGAGCAGACAGCGAGGCTTTCTGGTGACATCTAAGGATGCTCGAGCTCCCTTCAATCTCCATCCCGGAGCCCGAGATCTTGGGACCCGACTGTGAAGTCCATCCACTGAGCGGCAAGACAAGGGATGAAGCCTCGACCCAAATTCAGTGACAATTGAAGGAGCTAAACCACAGAGAACAGAGAAGCAGGCAACTGCTGCCCAACTCGCTCTCTTCCTTGGTTTGACCTCACGGGATTTCCCACAGGCAGAGCCAACTTCTCTGTTTAAGAAACAAACAAACAAACTACTTTTTAAAAAAAAGTCTTCTGTGCCGAGGACCTGAGAAAGACCTCAGAGGTCTTTTAATCCATCTTCTACATTGTACAGATGGGGAAACTGAGGTCTAAACAGGAAGGGATTTGAAAGGGATTAAGACCGCCGTGAGATTTCCCCGGATATCCTTAAATATGTTTTTTTTCAGTGCCTCGATGGTGAATTTGGGTGTTTTCCTTATGAAAATGCATTTTTTAAAATAAAAAATAGAGTCGAAAATTTTTCAGTAAGTCTATCCGAGAGGATAAGGGTTCATCTAAAAACAGAATCCCAACATGCTGGAGAGTTCCGTTTCCCAAAGATTTCCGGCGGAGCAGTGGATAATTCTGAGTCATTCCAGTAGGTGGCACTATTGCAATAAAAAACAATCCACTCCCATATCAGAAGAGTTTAGGGGGAAAAGGCTAAAACCAGAGTATGGACAGAATTGATCATCTTCCAGTCAAAAGACTGAGCGTCGGATCTGAGAGGAGATTGTTTCCTCAGGTCGATGACTGACGATTTGTACCAAAAGATGCTCTTAGAAATAGGAAGCTGAAGAGAAGGATTCTCTGGATTTAGAGTCAAAAGGACCAGAGTTCGAATGCTGAATTGGCTATTTACCCCCTCAGGGACTAACTTCATTCCCTTGATGCTCCCTTCCTTGGAGGTCCTTTCTGGCTACAATCCTGTGACCCTCAGAGTTGGAAGGACCCTCTGGAGCCACCTGGTCTAACCTTTACAGCTTACCCCACAGAGGGCCATCTGTACTCTGTTTGAACACCTCCAGGAATGAGGGACTCACTATCTACCAAAGCAAATCATGACACTTTCGGACAGCTCTAATTGCTAGGAAGTTTTTCTTCACACCCAGCTGAAGCCAGTCACTGAAATATCCCCCCAAACTTTCCAGTTCTGCCTTCTGGGGCCAACGAGAACAGTTTAAACCCATTTTCTATAGGATAATCCCTCCAAGACTTGAAGATAGGTGTCATGTCTCCACAAAGTCCTCTTCTTCAAGTTCAACCATCCTGTTCCTATTAGGCAGTTGGGTGGTGCAGAATAGAAAGTGTTAGATTAGGAGTCAGGGAGATCTGCATTCAAATTCTACCTCCAATACTAGGTTTGTCACCCTGGGCAAGTCATTTAACCTATCTGCCTCAGTTTCTTCACTCATAATATGAAAACAGAGCACCTCTCTTACAGGGTAGGTGTGAAAATTTAATGAGAAAACCCTTAAAATGCTATCTAAGTGTGGCCTAATAGTTAGGTTTCCTTTGTCTTGGTATTTCAAGGTCTCTATTCTGGGTATGATCCAGCTCATCTGATTCCTCCCTAAAATTGGCCCTCTAGAGCTCCCTAGAATCCTTTAGACCTGGTCTGACTAGGACATAGGACACTAGGCTAACACCCTCCTAATCCTGGAGGCAATACAGTTCTTCAAGGAATGGGAGGAGTTGTTGCCCTAAAAAACTCTCCTTTGGTGTTGCCCTCCACAGAAATAAAGAAGGTGGGAGTAGGGAAAGATTTAAGGAAGAAGAGAAAACCTGAAATCATTTTCAGACAGATTGGTCTTTAGCCAATCCCAATCCCAAATACCTTTGGTATTTGTGAAGCTAATTACCATTCAATTTCTTTTTCTCACTCTAGTCTGCTGAGACTTCAGAGGGCTTACTTGTCATTAAGTGTGTTCTCTGCCCTTCTGAGCTCCATTTTGGCTACCAATCTGATTCCCATGCCATCTACGTCTTGTCTAATTGAGCACTAAAAAAATTGAGCTGCCTGTGGGTCATGGACAGACTCTCTAAGACATTCCACTAGAGACTCCCTCCAAGTTGAAATAGACATATTAACAACTTCCCGGTCCAAATGACACCCAAACGTAATTTTGTCTGTCCCACATCTTTATTTACAAGAATGACACGAGAGATTTTTGTCAGATGCTTCCTTGAAACCATAGTTTAAAAAAAATTCTAGAGTGTTCCCATCACCTAAAACTCAAATTATCTCATCAAAAAATTCAATAAGGTTAGTCTAACATGACTTATTCATGATAAATCCATGATAGCTCTCGGGATCCCTGCTGTCCTTTCTAAATGCTTGCAAACCATCCCTTGAATTTGGCCAAGAATTACAATCAAGTTCGCTATCCTGTACTTTGAAATATGGAAACTCTTCTGAAATTTGGAATGAAATCTTTTTTCCTCCTCTTTTATTCTCCACGATCTTTCAATGTCTAATAAGGGAAACTCAGACATCAAGTCTGCCATTTCCTTCAGTACTCTGGGATATAGACTTCTTCCAGTTGATGACTCAAACTTCTTGAGGGCAAACACCTCCCCACTTATTGTGGGTTTCCAGGTTCCATTTTGATTGACTTCCTCACCATCCAAAGACCATCTTCTCCTTGGAAGAGAAAAGTGAAATAAGCTAAGTTTTGGCATTCTATCTTCTCACCATCATCTGTCTTCTTTCTTGTCTTCCAGCTTAGTGAAAAACAAACCAGCTGAGCATTCTGAATTTTACTATCTGTGACACTATTCTTCTATTCATTTCATTGACCTGCTGCTGTTGATTTCATCTTCCATAGATGTCTTGGAAAAAAAACCAAAGTTGCTTCAGGAGTCCCCTGTGCAGCCACATCCTTCCCCTCTCTTTAGGCAGTTCTTTCTTTTAATGGTGCATCAAAGCCATTTCTGCTTCTGTTTTCAGAATTTCTTCTTCTTGGCTTTACATTCCTTCTGGGCCACTTGTCCATACTGATGCCAAACTGGCCCAATAACATTCCTTTCTTCCTCCGATGTTCTTACCCATTTGTCTTGTATTATGGATTCATAGTAGCTTGATTTTTTTTTCCTCTTTTCAGACTTGCTCTCTAATATGTCTTAAGGTTACTAGAGTGAGTAAAGGTTTTTCAAAACATCATTGAAAAGAACCAATGTGCTCTTCTTAAGTCTCTTTGGGGCATGAAGAAGATCCTGCATGCTTTAGGGTTTTGCCCATGAAACATGGGCAAACATGAGATCCTCTAAGCATAAAAGGCTACAAGCGGAGGCCCATGGGCAGATCATAGGTTTGTTATCTACTGGCCAGCCTAGTTGAATTCCAAGAGGCTCCAAAGCAAGGCATTTATTAACTGCTTGCTATGTCAAAAAAAGAGCCAGGAGGGAAGAGAATGTTGGCCAGCCTAAACCCCCTCCCCATAATGGAAGAACTCCCTGGGAAGAACTTACTTATGAAAGAATAGGACCACCCTGGTGAAGGATGTTCCAGTGTGTGGAGTCAGATGGATATACCAAGGAAAGAAAGTCCAAGGCCCCGAGAGAAGTTCCAGGGTGAGAGAACAGTTGAGGCATCATGGTGGCCAAGTCCAGAAAATCAGACTCTAGAGCAGATGAGGGTGTCAGGGGCCACCTAGCCCAATACCCTCATTTTTCCGAGGAAGAAACAGGTCGAGAATACCTAACCGACTTCCTTGTCCAAGGTCATACAAGTTAACAAGCTTTAAGGGTGGCATCTGGACCCAGTTCCTCTGACTGCAGAGCTGATGCCCATTCCTTTTTTCCTCAATGCCTCATCAAAAATCTGCCTACACAGTGACAGATATTTTGGCCTCGGCTACTCCTAAAGGATTGTCTATTCAGGCAAAGGAAGGGTTTGCCAGCTGTGTTGGCAGAGGGAATCCTGAAGCTGATGAAATTCGAGATCCTTGAAATATTAACCTATCAAAAAGCATATTTTCTTTAGTGTGGTGGCTTGCTTGTTCTTCCGGCTAAATTCTACCATCATCTTGTAAAGGCCTGTGAAATGTCCTGTGGGGAACTTTAATTGGTTCTACATTAAATTTCTCTCCATAAATTTAGGGAGTCTCATCATCTTGACTCCATTTTCTTTTCCCAGCCAAGAGCAAAGTCTATCTTTCCATTTATCCATGCTTTCCTTCATTCCTCCCATTAGCCTTTATCATTGCCTTGGAATAAATCTCTTGGGTGCTGGATTAAATTAATACCCAAGTGTTCGGTGTTTTTGTTGCTAATGTGCCTGGGATATTGTTTCATCTTTCTTTTTGCTGGGTGTCACCCACACCCAAGAACGCCATCGATTTCTCTCCCAGCCAGCAACTTTGCTGAACTCATTGATTGATGCTAGTAAATTTTGTCTGGTTGATTTTCTTAGAACTTCTAAGTATACATTGATGTCGCCTGCGGAAATGGAGATTTTTATGTCTTTTCCCATATTGATGCCTTTTATTTATTGTTTGCAGTGATTTCTCGCCAAGATTTCTGTATTGAATTGTGTCAAAAAGGGCATGGCAACAGGGAGCCTGCTTGTCTCATTCCTTCTTCCAAGGGGAGCAACTCTCTCTTCCCCCTTTCAAATCCGAGGAACAAAGATGTAGGAATAGAAGGGACTGCTGAGACCACCAGCCCACCCACCCAGGCTTTGACAGGTGAGGAACGCAGGCTCAGACAGGTTCCCATCGCTTGCCTATGGCCACACAGCATTTGTGTCCATTCGTTTTACTAAGCACCTACTATGTGCCAAGAATTGTCCTAAACACTAGAGACACAAAGAGAGGCAATTGATGATTCCTGCGCTCAAGGAAGTCACAATTTAAAGGGTGAGAAGACATGCAAGCCGATTGGTCCAGACAAGCTAGCTATGGGCTAAACAGGAAATAATGAGCAAAGGGAGGCACTGGAAATAGGAAGGACTGAGGAAGGCTTCCTGAAGAAGGTGGCATTGTAGTTGGGACTTAAAGGAAGTCTGGACATCAGTAGTGGAAGCAGAGGAGGGAGAGCCTTCCGGGCATCTGGGGGGACAGCCAGAGAGAATGCCCAGAGCCAAAAGATGGACGGTCTTGTGCATGCAACAGCTTGGAGCCAAGGGTCACAGATGCAATGCATGTGCTGCTGATCGCCAGGGATCACAGAGCCTGGGGGCTTAGGACCAGTAATATACGCTAGTATAATATAAAGCTGGGAAAGTGGGACAGCCCACCAAGAGGAGCCTCGGATGCCAGCCCAAGGAATGGGAGCTTTAATCCACCGGCACTAGAGAGCCAGGGAAGATTTTTGAGCAGAAGGCGATGTACTCTCTCAAGGTGAAGCTGCCAAAGTGGCTAAGGTGGATTGCCAGGAGAAGAGAGGAAAAAGAGACGGTGGGATCATCGGAATACTAAAATGAGGAAGTCAGGCACTCCCTGCCAGTGAGAGAAGTAGGAGTTTCTGTGAATTTGTGGATCTCAGGGCCTGGATGGATGGAGGAAGAGAGGGAAGAGGCATCAAAGTGACCAGCCACCAACGCGCAACATTTTGTTCTTTTTGCCTTTCTTTCAATATTCAGTTACTTTCTCCTCATGTTCAGGATTTGAGGTTTTTAGCCCAGGAAACTGGGAGGGAAATGGTGTTGTTATTCACAGAAATAGGAAGGGAGGCATCATTTGGGGGAAAAGATCTGGAAGCAAACACAAACTGCTGTTTGGCCTTCAAAGTCCTTTGTAGCCCAGCTCTTCCTCCCTTTCCAGTCTTCTTATAACTGACTCCCCACCAGTACTCCATCACCAAGGACATGGGTCTCTTTCTTGTTCCTTGAACAATAAACAGCCCCCATTTCCAGCCTCTAGGCATTTTCTGGACTGTTCCCCATGCGTAGAGTGCTCTCCCTGCTCATCTCTGCCTCCTGGCCTCCCTAAACTAACATCCCATCTTCTACAGGAAGCCTTCCCCAATCCCTCTTAATTCTAGGACCATTCCTCACTCCATTAGTTCCTGTATCCCTTTTGTAGCTTATTTGTACATATTTGCTTGCTTGCTGCCTACTCCATTAGATGGTGAGCTCCCTGAGGCATGGTTTTTCCTCTTTTTTTTTTTTTTAAATTCCCAGCACTTAGCACAGGGCCTGGGACATATTAGAAATTAAGTAAAAGTTTCCTACTGTAGCTGATGCTACTGTTCTTCCTCACCCTCCTTCTCCTCCTCATCCTCTCCCTTCAAGATGGTGGATCCTGTTTGGGCCAGGTTGAATTTGTGTCACTGAGGTCTCCTAGGTGGAGATGTTCAGCAGGCAAGTTGAGATGTGGGTCTGGAGTTTAGGACCAAGGTCCAGGCCAGGGATGAAGGGATAGCTAAAGCCATGGGAGTTAGTGCAATTTTTAAGGGAGAGAGAAGAGGGCTGAGGACCAAGCCCTAGATATCACCTCTAAGAGGGGATGGAATCGAGCAGATCAAAGCAAAAAGAGGAGAAGGCCATAAGATGAATGAACCTGCAAGTGCCAGAGTGTTTGGGAGGTCAACCAAAATCAAGGCGGTACAAAAAGTTCAGTGGTTAAAGACTGACCCAGTTTGCTTGGGGCAACTGGTGACCTTGGAAAATGCCATTTCAGTCCAAGAGTGGGGCTGGAAGGGAGCCACAATTCCAAGGGGCTGAGAGATGAGCTTTGGGTAAAGACATGGACACAATCGTTCAAATCCACTCTTTCCAGCAGGTTGGCAGAGAAAGCCAGCTGGGACTCAAGGAGCTGGCCCAGCCAGAAGAAGATCCTTTTTTTCTGATAGAGGAGACCTAAGTCGAGGCAGAGAGCAAGGACTAGTGAAGAGCCCAAGGACAAGAATGACCAGTAAAGGAGGGTCCTGGAGAAGGCAGGAGGATCAGAAACTGGACTTTCGGAGTTGCATTGGCTAGGAAAAGTCATCCTCTGGAGGCTACACTTGAGAGCTACCAATGACCTCTTTTCTTATAGGGATACATATCATTTTAACTTATTGAGTCTCTTAAAATTTTTTTTTGTTTTTCTTTTTCCCCCTCTTTTTTAATTACTTTTTGATGATTCTCTTGAGTTCTGTGCTTGGACATCAAATTTTCTGTTCAGGTCTGGTCTTTTCTTTACGAATTCTTGAAATTCTTCTATTTTTTTGAATGACCATACTTTCCCCTGTAAGAATATAGTCAGTTTTGCTGGGTAGTTGATTCTTGGCTGTAGACCTAGTTCCATTGCTTTCCAGAATATTATATTCCATGCCTTTCTTTTTTTCAGTGTGGATGCAGCCAGATCCTGAGTTATCCTCACTGTGGTTCCTTGGTATCTGAATGACTTCTTCTTGGCAGCTTGTAATATCTTTTCTTTGGTCTGATAGTTCTTGAATTTGGCTATAACATTCCTGGGTGTTGTCAGTTGGGGATTAAGTACAGGAGGTGATCTGTGGATTCTATCAATCTCCACTTTTCCCTCTTGTTCAAGGATTTCAGGGCAGTTTTCTTTAATCATTTCCTGTAATATAATGTCCAGGCTTTTTCTTTTGTTATGGTCTTCTGGTAGGCCAATAATTCTTAAATTGTCTTTCCTTGAACGATTTTCTAAGTCCTCTGTTTTGTGAATGAGATGCTTCATATTTTCCTCAATTTTTTTCATTCTTTTGGTTTTGTTTTATAGTATCCTGCTGCCTTGTGAGGTCACTTGATTCTAGTTGTTGTATTCTGGTTCTTAAAGACTGGATTTCATCCTTAGTTTTTTGGTCACCCTTTTCCTTTTGGTCGGATTTTCTTGGAGGTCATCTTTCATCTTCTTCACCTCATCTTTCATTTGCCTCATCTTTCATCTCCTTTGCCTCATTTTCCAGCTGGTTGATTTTGGCTTTCAAGACACTATTTTCTGTTTCCAGATGACTTATCTTAGTTTTTAAGTTCTTTGCCCAATTGTCTTCAGCCTCTCTTAATTGTGTTTTGAATTGCATTTTGAGTTCTTCCAAAGCCTGTATCCAATTCGCTGGGATTTCTGATTTTTCCTTTGCTGATCCCTCCCCCTCTGTTTCATTCGCTCTTTGCTCATCACCTGTGCAGAAGCTGTCTATTGTAATTTCTTTCTTCTTTTTCTGTTGTTTGCTTGAGTTTACCCCTTCTTTGCTCCCTGTATTTGGCTGTGCTCTTGCTCCTCTCATTTTGTTTTGGTTTTGGGGCTGTCAGTCTCCCCTCTTGGAGCTTTGTCAGATCTCTTGGTACAGTCTCTAGGGGAGGAATGTTAGCTACCCTGTCTTCTGGAGGCTTTTGATTGGATTGAGTTGAACTGGGTTGGGCTGTATGTGGTATGAAACTCTGAGCTCTGAAGACTCCTGGAAGGCTGGGCCGCCCAGGCTCTCTCCAGTTCTCTCCAGTTGCTTCTCCACTGTCTGCAAGTGCCTTTGCCCGCCTCCCTAAACTCTGAGGAGTTCTGATGGGATTATGTTCAACTGGATTGGTCTGGATGTGCCCCGAGGCAACGGTGAGACTGGAGCCCGATGGAGGGACCCAGCCAAGCCCCTGTCTCTCCCTGGCTTCCTCCCTGCTGTCCAAGCTGGATGCTCCGAGCCCAGCGCCCCGCTGCTCACAAGGTAGACCCTCCAAACCAGCACCTTTGCCCGCTCAGAGGTTCCCGCTGATGCTGGGGGCTCAGCCCTCTGGGTTGTGGGGGAAGGGTCCTGGGACCTTCCCTCTGCCTTCCCCTTAGCCCTGAGTATTCTTGGATTCTGGCTTTTGGGGGGCGTACCTTTTTATTTGAGTCCAGAAGGAGGGTTCCCCGCTTCTGTCCTGTTGTTCAGCTTGAATTTCAGTGTCCTAGGAGCATTCAGTCTGTATCGGTTAAGGAAGGGTCTTCCACGAGGTCTGAACTTTTGCTGCTTGCTAAGCCGCCATCTTGACTCTGCCCTCCTGGAGGCTACACTTGAGACGACGAGTCTCTCCAAAATGGTCCTTAGGCAAGGAGTATCCAGCCTGTGGCCATTCTCAAAACTTGCCCAACTTGTTAAGTATTGTCAGATCCTATACCATGCTGGTGCAGCCTTGGAACAACCAGGCTCAGAAAGACAAAGGACCCTGAGAGGAAGAATCTTCAGTGCCCACTTTATTATTATCATTATATTTGTTAATATTAATATTATTATGTTATATATGTATAATGCATCATAAATTATAACAATAATAATGATTAGTATTAATAATTAGCATTATTATCTGGGCTGGATGCCATCTCTACCTCCAGACTCTACACTGAGTGACCAAAGAACAGCTTCAAGAGCCAAGAATGAGGGAACACTAAGCTTGAGTAATCCTTGGGACTGGACTTCAGAAATTTTAAAATTCTTTTGATTTTTAAAAATAACTTTGGTTTTTGCATTGCCTTCGTTTCCTAGTGCATACATACCTCCTCCCTTCCTAGTGATCATCCCTTAAAATAACAAAAAGAGAGAGAAAAAACTGTTCAGCAAAACTAATCAACATATTAACCAACATTCTATATGGTGAGTCCTACGCAGAGTCCCTCATCTTTTAAAAATCAATTTTAAAAATCAAATAAAAAAATATATGTTTAAGATGCAAAGACCCCATGTAAATACTATAAAGATAAGCCCAGTAGGCTTTATCACCAATTTCACTTTGAGTTGAATGATTTCGAATGGGAAATGCTTAGAGCTGGCTTTGCAGCCATGGCTCTAATGTGGAAAAATCCAAGTGACTTTGGTCAAGTCTCCTCACTTCTCTGGGCCTCAGTTTCATTTTCTATAAAATGGGGAGAGGGACACTCCAAGATCTCTAAAGTCCCCTCCAGGTCCAGCTCTATAATTTCATGATCTTTTATTCATTGACTCATAAATGGCTTCCACCTGCTTTATCCCACCCAGTTGGTAAAAACAATCTTTGCTTTGAACTGAGTCTTCAGCCACCTCTTAATTTCAGCTAAACTGGTATGTCATGATTATCTTGTGAAGTTTAGCCCAGTGAAAACAAGTTTATTGCATTTCAGCAGCATCACTCAGAATAAGTCCCTTACCCTGCTAAGCATCTTTCCTCCTCTCTAAATGATAGTCATTCTAGGGAATGGCTGAACACATTGTGGTATATGTTGGTGATGGAATACTATTGTGTTGAAAGGAATGATGAACTGGAGGGATTCCATGTGAACTGGAACAACCTCCAGGAAGTGGAAGGAACAGAACCAGGAGAATGTTGTACACAGAGACAGATACACTGTGGGATGATCAAATGTGATTGACTTTGCTACTAATAGCAATGCAATGATCCAGGATATTTCTGAGGGACTTAGGAAAAGGAATGTATCCACATCCAGAGAAAGAACTGTGGGAGCAGAAATGCAGAAGAAAAACAACTGCTTCATCACATGGGTCAATGGGGATATGTCTGGGGATGGAGACTCTAAGCAGTCACCCTAGTGCAAACATCAATAATATGGAAATAGGTCTTGATCAATGACACATGTAAAACTCAGTGGAATTGCTCGTATGGCTATGGGGGGAGGGAGAGGAGGGAAAGAACATGAATCATGTAACCATGGAAAAATATTCTAAATTAATTAATTAAACAACATTTTTCAATTAAAAAAAATCAATGATAGTCATTCTACCTGATTAACTTTCTTCTTGAGTTTGTTGTCATTCAGTCACATCCAACTCTTCCTGGCCCCATTTGAGATTTTCTTGGCAAAGCTACTGGAATGGTTTTCCATTTCCTTCTCTAGGTCATTTGACAGATGAGGAAGCTGAGGCAAACATGGTTTAGTGACTTGCCCAGGGTCTCACCTAGTGAGTGTCCGAGGCCAGATTTGAACTCACAAAGATGAGTCGTCCTGACTTCAAGCCAGGAGCTCTATCCACTGTGCCCTCCTAAGCTCATCAAATTGGAATGTTAGAAGTCATCTGGTTCAGCGTCTTCCCTTGGCTGATGAGTAAACTGAGATAGAGGGAGGTTGTTAGTGATTCATCCCAAGGTACCTAATCACGCCATCAGTAGGGAGTTACTAAGCACCCACTGGGTACCCGGTGCTGTGGTCAGTTGTCCAGGGATACAAAGACAAAGCCAACAACCTCCCTGCCTTTGAGAAATAGAAGTTGCATCGGCAGGCTGAGCCTATTGAATGAGGACCTCTGAGGTCTCCTCCAGTGCTTGCTGTATGAACCCAGGACCCTACATATACAGGGGGGGAGAGGAGGGCTCAGCCTGTGACTTCATTTCCCTTCTCTGGGTCTCTCAGTTCCTGGAGGAGGAAATGCTTTACGTGTAAGGTGGGCTTGAAATCACTCCCAACACATTGGCCTCTAATACACTTTGAATCACATGAGAATCCACTTTATTGAATCAAGAAAACCAGAGGCATAAACAAATCAAAGACTCTGGACCAAGTCCAGGGAAGTCCTTGGATGGCCCCAAGTGATGCTGACAGAAATCGTGTCCACACTGGCCGAGCAAACCTGGTCCCACCCTGTGGGCCTTCCATAACACAGGGAGGAGAGTAATGTCAGTGGCGAGATTCGGGGCAGCAGAGTTTAGAAGAAGGCGCTTAATCCCAGCCCAGGCAACGGGGTTGATTTCTGCAGGGTGGAGGCAGTCTCCAAACCAAACCTTGCTCTGCCCTCCACCTCTCCTTGGCTGAGAGGACTCGCCGCCATCTTCCCCTGCATCCTAGCAACTGCCCCAGCCAGCAGCCGTCAGAGGACAGCCAAGAACTGACTACCTTCCGGTTCCTGGCAGAAAGGCTTTCCCCAGGAACAGCCCAGGAAGGGGAGACAAAGGCTTGGAGGCTGGTGGCTGGGCCACGTGTGCCCTCTAAAGTGGGGCTCACTTTCCCGTGGGTTCCAGATGGGTTCTAGGTGAGAGAATGTGTCACTCAGAGGCTGAGGGGTAAGAGAAGAAGCGTTTTACACCATTTTAGGAAATCCTGCTTTCTAAAGGCTCTTCAGGTCTGGCTGACTTCTTGATGATCAACAGTCATGTAAGGAAGAACATAATGAAGGGGGCTTGTGAGTTATGTTTAGGATTTTCTTTTTTTTTAATAATCTTTCATTTCTTTTTAATAGCAAATTTACACATAATGGGGTTTTCTTGGCAGAGATACTGGAGGACTTTGACATTTCCTCCTCCAGCTCATTTTTCATATGAGGAAACTGAGGCAAACAGGTCAAAGTGACTTGTCCAGGGTTTCATTGCTGGTAAGTGTTGGAGGCTGGATTTGAACTCAGGTAGATACTGATTTCTGATCAGGAACTCTATCTACTGAGCCACGTAGCTTCCCTAGACATTTGCTACACTCTAACTAGTGGATATTTATCTTGGGAACTAGTTTGAGATCTGATCTTCCTGATTACAAGCCATTTCCTCTCTGCAGACATTTTAATGCTGTCTCTCTTGTCTGTGTCCCTGCCTCTATTTCTGTTTCGTTATCTCTGTGTCTCTCTTCTTTCATTCCCTCCTCTTCCCTAATTCCTTCAGCACTTGGTTTTCTTAGGAAGAGATAAGCACGTTCTTGACACTCATTAGTTATAGAAGCTGAGCACTGGGCCAAAGTATTTCATCCCTGGTTGGTTCTGGGGTTTGACTCCGTTTGGTACAAACTGTAGGGCTCACCGGTCCAAGATGAAGTTCTCAGCAATGCTTCCTGGGAATATCTGTACATCACTGCTGGCCATTCTAGAGATGCCTTGAAAATAAATCAGCAAGCATTTATTAAACAGTTACCATGTGTCAGACACTGTGCCGAGTGCTAGGACTACCAGCGTGCCTGCCTTGAGGAGCTTGCATTCTTCCAGGGGCAACAATATGATCCTAAATAAATATGCACATGGTACTGCACATGTAGAACTGATGCTACAAGATGACTCTCGAGAGGGAGGCTCTAGCTGCAGTCATACATACAGTCCTACAGGAGCGATAGCCGTACCTAGAGGTATAGACCTACCGGAGGGATAATGGCACAGGATTCACTTTAAGGCCAGCCTGCTTCAATTGGAAAGCCTGAAATGAAGCCTAAAAGGCTAGCTCAGCAGCACAGTAAATGAAAGCTAGTCATCAGAACTGGGGAATTAGTACCCAAACCCTAGAATGCACAGTATCTCTCTTCTGTTTAAGTACCTATCTCCAGGCTTTTGCACTGGCTGTCCCCCATGCCAGAAGTACACTCCCTCCTCACCTGCATGTCCCAAGTCCCTAGCTTCCCCAAAGCTCAGCCCAGGTGCTCCCTGCTCCTCCTTGGGGTAGGTCTCCATCATTCCCCCAGTCTTCCAGGCAGTGCTCCCTAGAAGCTTCATTCAGACATCTTGGCAACCCACTACACCCTGAATCCTTCATTTCCTGGGAGGATTAGCTTCAGGCTTCTTTTCTGAAAATTTATTTACTTAGTCAATGCAGAATATTTTCTCCGGTCACAAGAATCATGTTCTTTCCCTAACCTCCCTCCATCCTCCCCCCCCCCCAGCTAGCACACAATTCCACTGGGTTTTACATGTGTCTTAAGGCTTCTTTTTAAATCAGAGCTTTCCACCCGACTGTCTGGGGAGAGAAGGAACGGCTAGTAAAAAACGTCACTGCCCCGTTGCCATTCATCGCTTTGTTTCATTTCTGGTGTAAGTATGCAGAGTAAGCCTGGGGTTTCTTTTTCCTTCTTATTGA
This sequence comes from Monodelphis domestica, assembly GCF_027887165.1. Lineage (NCBI taxonomy): Eukaryota > Metazoa > Chordata > Mammalia > Didelphimorphia > Didelphidae > Monodelphis > Monodelphis domestica. The sequence goes on from NC_077231.1 coordinate 314,298,414, forward strand.
AAATGGGCTAGAAGAGGGTTTACTTACAGTGAAAGCATGCAGGGGCCAAAAGAGGCCAGCAAACCCGGCCATGAGTACCTCCATGAAAACGCCCAGTCATCGTCTGCAGGAAGCCTCCCCCAATTCTCCCAGAGCTGAAGGCCTTCCCTGGCAAAGTCTTTTGCATTTTTTTTGCACATACCAGTATATGTACATATTGTCTCCCTTGGCTAGACTGCAAACTTCCTGAGGGCCCAGCATGTTTCCCCCATCTGAATTCTCCGGGCCTTGGCTGTGATTGGCTGATTAATTACTGATTGGTACCCAAATTGGAGCTCCCTGGCAGAGTATAAAGCCCTAGCAGGCTCCATCTGAATCACTGCCGCCTAGAACTATTGCCTTCCCACTAGTAGGTCCTTTATAAACGCTGGTTGAATTGTTCAGATGCTCAAAAGGATCATTAAATTAGAGTCTGGGGCTTGTTGAATTCTGGGACAGAGAGAAACAAAGGGATTCTCTTTGGGAAAATGTCTTCATTGAGAAACAATTTTGAAACAAGAGAGAGAGAGACAGATAGACAGACAGACAGACAGAGAGAAAGAGAGAGAAAGAGAGGGAGAGGGAGAGAGGGAGAGGGAGAGAGAGACAGAGAAAAAGAGAGAGAGAGACAGAGAGAGAGACAGAGACAGAGAGGGATAGAGAAACCGAGACAGAGAGAGAGAGAGAGAGAGAGAGAGAGAGAGAGAGAGAGAGAGAGAGAGAGAGAGAGAGAGAGAGAGAGAGAGGAGAGAGACAGAGACAGAGACAGACAGAGACAGAGAGAGACAGAGAGAGACAGATAGACAGACAGACAGAGAAAGAGAGAGAAAGAGAGGGAGAGGGGGAGAGGGAGAGGGAGAGGGAGAGAGAGACAGAGAGGAGAGACAGACAGCCAGAGAGACAGAGAGAGAGACAGAGAGACAGAGACAGAGAGGGATAGAGAAACCGAGACAAAGAGAGAGAGAGAGGAGAGAGACAGAGACAGAGAGACAGAGAGAGACAGAGAGAGAGACAGATAAACAGATAGACAGACAGAGAGACAGAGACAGAGAGAGAGAGGGATAGAGAGACAGAGACAGAGAGATCCCTGAAAAAGCTGCAATGCCACATGTAAAGCTATATAAGTAATCCTAAAAGTCCTCTCCTAATGCCTCATTCTGGCATGGGATATTATGTTTTTGTTGGGGGGTGGCAGAGAAGAGGAGGGAAAGAGAGGAAAGGGAGGGAGAGAGATTCATGAAGGTTGTGTATGTGTGATCCAGCTCAGCTCAGAATGTGTGTGTGTGTGTGTGTGTGTGTGTGTGTGTGTGTGTGTGTCTGGAATCAGTCAAGAGAATTCTCTTCACTGTGAGTCTTGAGAGTAACACATTTCTCGACCACGGGACATTATTTTGGTGGAAAGAGCATCTGTGTTGGAGAAATCCCAAATCCTTAAAATAGCGAAATGAAAATTTTGAATTTTTGTCATGTGATGAAGACATAAAAATGAAGTTCTATTTTAAATAAGCAATCGATGAAATGCCACCCCCATTGCTACCTCTGGAATTACTTTTTGCATCATCTTTCTTTCTTTCTTTCTTTCCTTCCTTCCTTCCTTCTTTCTTTCTTTCTTTCTTTCTTTCTTTCTTTCTTTCTTTCTTTCTTTCTTTCTTTCTTTCTTTCTTTCTTTCTTTCTTTCTTTCTTTCTTTCTTTCTTTCTTTCTTTCTTTCTTTCTTTCTTTCTTTCTTTCCTTCTTTCCTTCTTTCTTTCCTTCTTTCCTTCCTTCTTTCCTTCCTTCTTTCTTTCTTTCTTTCTTTCTTTCTTTCTTTCTTTCTTTCTTTCTTTCTTTCTTTCTTTCTTTCTTTCTTTCTTTCTTTCTTTCTTTCTTTCTTTCTTTCTTTCTTTCTTTCTTTCTTCTTTTAAATTCTTACCTTCCATATTGGTTCTTAGGCAGAAGAGCGGTAAGGGCTAGGTAATATGGATTAAGTGACTTGCCCAGGGTCACATAGCTAGGAAGTGTCTGAGGTCATATTAGAACCCAGGACCTCCTGTCTCTAAGATTAGCTCTCAATCCACTGAGCCTCCCAGCTGCCCCATTTTGCATCATATTTCATGGGAGCCCATCTTGTATTCTCCACTAGAATGTAAACTCTGGTGTGGGAAGGTGTTCTTGTTTATGTCCATCTCCCCAACTTCTGGCACAATCTCTGCTTAAACTGGGGAGTCCTTCCGGAAAGGCCACATCCTGAAAGCTCATCAACATTGCTTATTTCACCTGGGCTCACTCTCTGCCCTGTTTCACCCCCTATCAGCTCCCCTCCCTTCCTCCTCCTTATCCAGCTCCCCTTTACATTTGTCTTCAGCTATTAGGAGGTGAGAGAGCTCCCTGACAGTGGGGATCATCTGGCAAAAAGCACTTAGTCATTATTTTATCTGAGTGATCTTTATCTATTTAATACCTCTTTGAGGGATGGATGAATTTTCGACCAAATCATCTTAGAGTTGTAAATGACTTCACGCCAGCAGAATCAGTGTGATGCCGCTTTGGAGAAAGAAGATCTAAGTTCAAATTATCCCTCGGTCACGTCCTACCGATGAGACCTTGGGTGAATCACTTGCCCTCTCTGGGCTTCAGTTTCTAAACTGTAAAAAGAAGAGCCTGAGCCAGATGGCTTTTTTGGCTCTTCTGGCTCTCAGGGGATGATCCCGAGACATCCTTTCTTCTCCTCCACACAGAGATGGGAGCTCTGAGCTGTGGAAAGGTAGGAGGACCTCATTCCTCCGTGGCCTGAATGACTCATGCCGGCAGTCATGGGATGAGAGCAATGCTCAGACTGATGTTCTGGGTCTCTCCAAATGCAACCAAACTTGGGGGTTTTCAGCAACGCTGATCGAGGAGAGCAGAGAGCATGGAGGTGCCCAGCGACATCTCTCACAAAGGGCCCTATCTGGAGAGGGAGAGCTTGGCTCTGAAGACAACTGGGGCCAGAGGTGCTGATCCTGGAGCAAAGAATATGGATTTCCAAAGCTCTTTTGTGGGTCGAAGCGCTCCTTGGCCAGAGTATTTGAAAGCTGTCAAGCCCAGGAAGGGAAAGAGATTTCTAAATGGGACCAGAGGGTGTAACTAGCAGTGAGGGGTAAAAGGGAACAAGGGATCCCTGGGGGCCCAATTGTGTGCCCTATTAGGTCCATTCCTCCTCTCTCGCGGCCCAGGGCCTCATGGAGAGCCCCACTAACAAGAATATTTGCTTAGCGGTATTCTTCATTTTTTTCCACTCACTTCTCTTATTCTCAAAGCACAGACCAGCCTTTTGTGAAGGAGAGATCCGGCAAAGAGAACCCATTATTTTCTTTGGGGCAGTTGAGAAGGCAGATTAAATGAGGGGATTTTACAGGCCTGGTTGCTGAGCACAAGTTAATGAGCTCAGCAGAAAAAAAAAGAAAGAAAGAAAAGAAAAAAGAAAAATAACAGAAAACAAAACAAAGCCAAGAAAAAAAGTGACCCCGCTTCTGCCCCAGGACAGAAGTTGAAGCCAGAGGGCTGAGTGTCAGGATGGAATCCCCAGGCGTACCGTAGCCATCCTTGTTGGAAGGGACTGGATGCTGCAACCTGGGGAAGGCTTCTAGGGATCAGGTAAAATGCTTCCTTTTATACTTGATCTTAACCTGCCCCCCAAACAGACTGTTGTGGCGACCTGCTCTATGGACTAGAAACTCTCCTGGCTGAGCCATTCCCACAGGACGCCATGAAAAGGTTGTTTCTCTGAAAGGGTGGGTTGAGAAGAAGAGCTCAGCTCGGCTGCCTGAAGAGCCCAGTGGGAACAAATTTGGGGTTCAGCACCAGGAAAAACATCCTGACCATCCGAACTGTCCCAAAATGGAAAGGATTGCTGGAGGAGGCCACGTCACTCTTGGGAAGGGATGTTGTGGGACTTGGCACACTTACTCTACAGTAATTGACTGACTGACTGACTGATTGATTGATTGATTGATTGATAAGGAGGACACTTTCAGTTCTCGGTTGGGCTAGTTGGGTGGTCAATAGCATTTAAATCTGAAATTCTCCGATTCCATGACTCGATGGTTATAAAGGAATTATTGCTACAGAATGGCAAAGACTGGTCTCAATCCAGTCGTGCCCTTGATTTGGGGAGGTCTGGTGGGTCATGATAATGACGCTGCATTGAAGGGGGGGGGGGGGCGGGGGGGACCGGGGTTCAGTTCTAGCACAGCCACGACCATGGCGTGTACTTGGTCTCTCTGGGCTTCCATTGCCTCTTCTGCAAGATGAACGGCTTGACTTAAATGATCTGGTAGCTCCTTTCCAGTTCCAAAAATCTATGATGCTCATACATAGAGAAAGCAAGTAGACTATAAGCTTCTTGAGGGCAGGACGTGTTGGTTAATTGGCTGGCTTTTACTTTGTATTCCAGCCTTGCACAGAATAAGCTTTTTTCAGTTCAATTTCAACAAGCCCCACAGGCCTGGACAAACAAAGCATCTTATCTAGGCATAAGAGAGAGGCTTAGTATGCAAGCTTTCTTGTTCTCCAGATTATCAAAAACAAAATAACTGGGGTAGCTGGGTAGCTCAGTGGATGGAGAGCCAGGCCTAGAGACCAGAGGTCCTGGGCTCAAATCTGGCCTCAGATACTTCCTAACTGTGTGACCCTGGACAAGTCACTTGACTCCCATTGCTAGCCCTGACCACTCTTCTGCCTTGGAGCCAATGCACAGTATTGACTCTAAGACAGAAGGTGAGGGGTTAAAAAAGAAAGAAAGAAAGAAAGAAAGAAAGAAAGAAAGAAAGAAAGAAAGAAAGAAAGAAAGAAAGAAAGAAAGAAAGAAAGAAAGGAAGGAAGGAAGGAAGGAAGGAAGGAAGAAAATGAAGGCCAGCCTCATTTTCTAACTGGCTGCCCTTATTTTGGCCAAAAGAATCAAGAGAGAAGCAAGATTATTACCTAATGTTACTATAATATAATTCTATAGTAGCATCAATATTTTCCAATATTGTATTTGCAACGCTAGCAATAGCAATAAGAGAAGAAAAGGAAATGGAAGGAATCCGAGTGGATTTAGAAACAAGAAGACTAAGCGGAATCCTAGTAAAGAAATGGGAGTTGTGTAACCCCAAGGAGGGAAATAGGGTCACTTCTGTACATCTACAGCACAGTCAGCAAAGCTCTCTGGGATTATAGGATTGTTAAATGATCTAATTGTTCTGCTCTTATCAATCAGCCAAGCAGAGTTTTTTGAGCACCTACCATTAGGCACTGTGCTAAGCCTGAGGGATACAAAAAAGAAGCAAAAGCCAGTCCCTGCCCTCCAAGAGCTCACAAGCAAATGGACCGTAACAGCTGTAAGTGTGGTAACAATTTTAATTGCACACACACACACACACACACACACACACACACGTCCTCTGCCTGTATTGTTTCTTTGCCCTTTTCCCTAAAGACCGGTATAAAAGTGGTTCACGGCCCCCTGACGCTAGCCCTTGGTCTTCTCTACATAGAAGAGTCCTGGCTCTCCAGTTGAAAGGGAACTCGGAGGACCTCTAATCGGCCCCATCACTTTAGAGACTCCAGTGAGGTGATTTTATCAAGGCCCCAGAGGTAGCGGGGGCCGGAGCCAGGCTCTGACGTCGTCCTCTGGCCCCTGCCTTGGCGCCAGACTCTTTCACAATCTTTCCTAACGTTTTCCCCTTTCGCGGTTGGTTTTCAGGAAAGGTACCGTGATTCTGCCTCATTTTACATAGAGCAGAGGCGCGTCTCGAAAAATCTGGGGCTGCTGTTCGCTTCTGATGGGCTTTTAAAGATGTATTTATGTCTTTATTACGGATAATTGTTAAAGATGGAAGAGTTAGAGACGCATCTGTGAAGGCAGAACAGATCTCGGGGACCAGCTGCTTGAGTCCCTGGAAAGGGTCAGTGACATCTCACAGGGCCAGTGTCAGCTCCCCATCCTGAGGAGAGAAGGAGCCACGGGGCAGCCTAGATGCCATGGCAAGGCTGTGTAGATTTGGGAAGTGGAGCACGTTAAGTGATAGGGATTTGGGGCCCCCCACGGATGGGTGGATGGTAGAGGGAGGGGAATGGTGTTGAAGATAATCCCAAAGGGAGGGGACAGCTTTCCCCTGACTCACATCCAGGTGGCTGCATAGTGCCTCCCTTGTCCCTTTCCAATCCAAAGTGCCCGCCTTCCTTTCTCGCTTTCTCTAGAGGAAGGGGGAGCTCAGTAGCTTCCATCTATGGGCCTTTAAGCATGTCCAAGGTGTACAAATGGAAAAGCCTTTTGCTGTTAGGCTATACAAAATTGAATTTGCTGGAAGTTTCCTTTATAGTGTGGAATCTGGGTGCTGCCTGGGGACTTGATAGGCCAGCAGTTCCTAGTTTTTAAATCTTATAAACTTCCCCAAGAAGAACTTTAACCTGAATCTGGGGCTGCTGTTTGCCTACAGAAAAATGGGCCTATTGTTGTGATCAGGTGTGGCTGATAAAGGAGAGCGGGCATGGGGGTGGGGGGGGGAAGGGGAGGCAAGAGGCCCAACCCTCATCGCCTCGTGGGGCAAAGGAGAAAAGAACCTGAAGGGAAAGCCCATCGCTGGGGCAGCCCTAGAGGGAGAGACGGGCATGATCTGGGAGGATTTGGTTCTTCCCATTTTCCTTACCAAATGAGGGTCTAGAAGGCGCAATGGGGAGGAGAACAGGATGGCCAGTCTGCTTTGTTGTCTGTAGAGACCCCTTCTGGTTACAATTGGGTGATGGTCAGATCTAATTTCTCCTCACCAGAATGTAGCTAGCCATTGTGCTCTCCCTCCACTCCGTCCCTCCTAGTTCAGCTAGTTCTGCAGATGCAACTCAAAAATAAAAAGTATATGATAAGGGACAGGGCAGCTAGGTGGCTCAGTGAATGGAGAACCAGGTTAAGAGACAAGAGGTCCTGGATTCAAATGTGCCTTCAGATGCTTCCTGGTTATATGACCCTGGGCAAGTCACTTGACTCTATTGCCTAGCCCTTACCACTCTTCTGTCTTGAAACTAATGCCCAATATTGATTCCAAGATGGAAGGTAAGGGTTAAAAAAAGGCCCATGCTAGCTCAATTCCTCCACTCATCCAGCTGGAGCCAAGGAAGATTTGCTAGCCCACCTAAGACGAGCTCTAGTCCCCATCATCCTTGTTGTGGCCCCCAAGAAGACAGAGCAACGTGCTCAAGGATGAAGAATATCAAAGTGGTTTATTTTCATCAAGATTTGGAAAATGAGAGACTACCCAGTGGTCCATGAACCCAATCTTGTTTTCCTGTAATATACTTATGCTCTGGAATGCTCTGGAAAGTTCTAGACCCCTGGCTTCAGCCCGCCAAGTTCAAGGTTCTACTGAATCCTCACCATCTCCAAGAGAAAGAGACTTCAGGGTCCTCCAGGCCACTTGGTTCTCACGTTGGATCTTTCTAGGGAATCCCTGACAAACAGACATCCAGACTGCTTGTAGACCTCTTGGGAAGAGCCAGCTCAAGTGGTTGGTCCTTGCAGACCTCTGTGTGCCCACATGAGCTGTTTCCTTTACCCGGTGGGTGTGGGAGATGATTTCTCTCTGCTAGACAGAGACGTTTCCACCGCGTCCCGGGGCTCCGACTCGCAGCCTTCCACACCAGGGGCAGAATTTATGGCCGTCACTTTCATGACACCTTCATTGACGGGACCTTGAATTTTATACTGCCGGAATCTGGGCGGCCGGGCTGTGCTGAGCTATTGTGAAGCCCCCGAGCTCACTCTGCAGAGGTCTGCAAGCTTAAATCCAAGCGAGCCGAGGCTTGGCTTCTCCAAAGCAGTGGGAAGGCGATCACCAGGCCGGAGAGCTTGGCAAATGCCTAGAGGAAAGGCAGGGAAGGAAAACAATGGGCTTGATGCCAGCCCTGCCATCTTCTGCCCTTCTCCTCCCCCAGGTTCTAAGATGGCCAAGACAGTAGGAACAGCTGGTCCAAAGGAGATAGTCTAGACGGAGCTCCTCCAGTGAACTATAATCACTGCTCATCCCCATTCAATGGCAAAGAAGTGAAAGAGAGAAGGGAGGAAGGAGGACAAGACAGAGAGAAGGGTGAGTGATAGGAAGAGGGAGGGGAAACAGACATAGGAACAGAGACAGAGACAGAGTCAGAGGAGAAAGAAGAGAAGGAAGGCAAGATGGAGGGAGAAAGATAAACCGAGGCAGAGAGACAATCAGACAGAGGAGAACGAAAATGTGTGGGGAGATTGACTGGTTTAGCCCAGAGGCAATGAAACAGGAGGGAGAGGGCCAGAGGGATGGACCTGCTGCTTAACCTGTCTGAGACTCAGTTTCTCCATCTTTAAAGTGGGGATGATTGTGCCAGGGATACTCAGCTCTGAGTTACTCTGATGACCAGATGACAGAGAGACTTTAGAATGTTTTGTACGTCTTAGAATGCCATACAAATGTCATGCAGGATTCCAAAGGGTCCTCGTAAGCGACTCCCTGAGCCTATTGTCCATGCCGATGTCGGTATCTAATTAAAAATGGATCACCGTTTTCTTTGATAATATACAGGTTCTCGGAAAGGTACGCTTATTGATTTCAGCCATTTTCATTTCCGTCTATTTCCAGGGCTTGGAGAAAAATCATTTTTTATGCTCCCAGACCTGATTATTAACAACTTACTATGCATTTTGTACAGGCCGAGAGTGTGGCTGAATTAATCATCTCGGGGGCTCCTCGGTTCCTTCCACTGAAGGAAGGTCAAATGGTTTATCAGCATCGCCACATTGATCCTCACAACACCTTGATTGTGGCCGATGTAATTTGACTGTCAGAGAAATAGGGAGACAGATGAAGTGATCTTTCTGTGAGCCTGAGCTATGACCAGGTGGGGTTCCCTGTCCCCGTTAGGGCTGCCCAGATCCTCTTAGAAATTTACCCAGAGGACACGATACCACCTTGTAGATGAGGACCCTGAGTCAGGGTCCAGACAGGGTGTATAGAGTGTCATGTTTGGAGTGAGAGGCTCTGGGTTCAAATTTTGGCTCTGCTATTTGTCACTTGTGTGTCATTGCTTTATTTCTCTGGGGTTTCTTCATTTGTGAATAGAAGACCTCCCAGAATGAAGCCCCTTCCAGCTCTAGATCTCTGATCCGATTTAAGGATTCCAGGACCTAATGAGACTGGCCAGGCTTTGGGCAGAAATTTGACTTCTCACCACATCTTCCTTCCCCTGAACCTTTTCATTGCTGTTCCTCCAGAACCATCTCCCTTTTTTTCCTTAGATGATCCCCCAGCCCACCCCAATCCCTCTCTTCTCCTCCTAGAGAGCCTCAGTGCCCTGGGAAGCCTGGGGAAGGGGGAGTTCTACAGCTTTCAGAAGCCTTTGTGCTCTTTATACGGATGTTTCTGTCCAGAGGGGGCTGTAGAGATCACTGTGTCTCTGCTTGCTCCCCTTCCCCTTCTCTCCTCTTTCTGGGTGAATGAATCCACTCATTTGTGGCTCTCTAGACATGGTCCCTTTTGCCCTCTCTACATGTGGACTCTTTCTATAGGAAAGGGAGCCCCTTGAAGGGAGGGCTCACCTCCCTTTTGTCTTTGAATGGGCCAGCGCAGTCTAGTACATTTAGTACAGGCTTCATAATTGCCTGTGGAATGGAATCTGGTCCAACAACTTCCTTTTACAGGTCTGGAAACTGAGGACCGTTGGGGTAAAGTGACTTGACTACAGTCACACTGGTATCCACCACAAAACTGAGCTGAAGTCCTAAGCTACCATTTCTTCAGTGGTTTCCTGTGTGCATGAATGAGCTCCTTTCACTCCCACAACAATCCTGAGTGTTAGGAGCCACCACCCTCATTTTACCTCTGAAGGAGCTGAGAAGAGCTCAGGATTTGCCCAGGATCCCACAGAAACACTAGAAGCTGGATCTGAAGGATGATTTTCCTGAGCCTGGGGCCCAGAACTCTCTCCCTGTCCCCTTCAAAGAGCTCTCATCAGCCCAGGCTGATGGAGGCTCTTCCAAGTAGAGAGGCGAGAACCTCAATATTCCGTCTCAGCAATTCTTGCCTAATCCTTCCCTCGGTCCTCTGTGGCAGAGCTGCCCACTGGGCTGCAGCCCTCTCTACAGCTTTTAATATCTCGTGGACACCGTGTGGCCTCCAGGCTTTCTGTGGCTCCCGCCCCGTGGCCAGCCCTCTGTTGTCCCTATTGGGCCCTTTGTTGCCTTCTCTAGCATTTCTTGCAATTAAACAACAACCAGCCCAACAACTCTCTGTGGCACTCAAGCACCGTTTCTTGTAGCTTGGAGATACAAAGAGGAAGCAAAGTCATTCGTATTGGGAGCTCACAGAAATGATGACAGAAAACAGATGTTGACCCTTGAGAGAGAGGGTGTGCTATGATGGAAGGTGGGCTGGGGCTGGGGTCAAGAAGCGAGTGAGAATCCTGCCTTGGAGCTAAGCCCGCATCTGTTGGGAGCTTCCCTTTCCTCATCTGCGAAATGGGGATACTCAGATGGGCGTCAGGCTGTTAAGACTCAAATGCAATAATATCCAAGTTGAGAATAATAGAATATAATGAAGACGTAGAGATTGAAGCTCAGTTGTAGGCATAAAGTGCCCTCTATAAATCCACATAAATAAGCCACTCCTAGCAGTGCGTGGGAGGTGTGACATCCTACTTTGGTCTTTGATGAATCCAGTGCACAGAAGAGTCATCAGACATCTACTAAGGGGCAGCTTGGTGGCTCAGGAGATAGAGAGGGAGGACCTGGGTTCAGATTGGGCCACAGACACCCTGGACAAGTCACTTGACCCCCAGTGCCCAGCCCTGACCACTCTTCTGCTTTGGAACCAATACTTAGCATTGATTCCAAGACAGAAGGCAAGGGTTTAAAAGAAGGGCAACCCCCGTTGCCCTCTAGGGTTTAAATCCTCCAAAACTCTTCCTAAAAGTCTCCTCAGAAGGAGGTTCAGTAACTTTCTTTCCTTTGTCAATGTCAGGACCTTTTTCCTCAGTTTAAATGGAATTTCTGCTGCCTCCCATGAAACGCTTTCCCTTTTCTTCTGTCTCCAGTGGACTTTCTTTAAGCACAGCTGGTCAGCAATTTTCCTTTAATAACCTTTCATTTCATTAAAGACAGTTATTAAGTCGCTCCTGGGCCTTCTTCAGACTAAATAATCCCTGTCCCTTTGCCCTTCAGCGTCCCTGTTTTCTTCGCCTTTTCTAATTTTTCTGCAGCCTACACGGTGGACTCGGGTCACCTTTCCCATCCGTGGCCTTCAGTGGAGACATCTCGGGGAGCCCCGGGGGGTGCCGGGCTGTGGATGGCGGCTCTTCGGGTCTCCAGGCTCTTCCTGCCTGTTGGGAGCCCTTCTTAGGTCCTGAGAAATGAGTGCTTTTAAAATGTCTTTCTGTCCAAGTGAACTATGGGCTCAATTGGAGTCATCTGTCCAACTCCAGGAGCAACAGATGAACTGACAGGATGATGGGGGTCTCATCTGGTTCCCACAAGATGGGGACTCCTTGGGGAGGTCTCTGTCCTCAGCTGCTCCCTGAGGACCAGTCTAGTCAGGCTTGGGGACTCTGGGTACCGGGCTGATTTGGGAGGGAGGGATTTTCAGGCCATAGGCAGGTTCAAGGAGTGGAGAGTGGGGCCCAGGCACTGCTAGATTGCCCTAGGAATGTTTCTTGGCCTCCACTGGGAAAACTGCTTTGAAAATCAAAAAACCCTACATAAAGGCCAGCCATTAATAACAACAAAGAGAATAATAATAAATGAGGCAGTTGGCCTGACTAGACTAACACCCCTTTCTGATGGTTGATCTCCGTCCCTAAAAACTTCATAGTCCGTGATCCCTCTTCAGAACAGCTCTAGGGGCAGCTGGGTGGCTCAGTGGATGGAGAGCCCTGCCTAGAGATGGGAAGTCCTAGGCTCAGATCTGGCCTCAGACACTTCCTAGCTGTGTGACCCCTCCCCCCCCCCCCCCATTGTCTAGCCCTCGTCACTCTTCTGCCTTGGAAGCAATACTTAGTATTGATTCTAAGACAGAAGGCAAGGATTTAAAACAAAATAATAAAAGAATAAGAGCTCTAAAAATGCATTTCACTGCTGTTCTAACATCTTATTTTGAACAAACTGAAAGGCTTCATGTGTTTTTAAATACCAAAACCCTGAAAGGAAAGAGTTCTGGGGCCGAGAGGCCCCAGCTCTCCCTACTGACCAGGAATCTCCCCCACAACATAGAGACACATGGAGGGCGGGAAATCTACACCTTGACAAACACATCTTTCATGTCTCTGGTTACATTGTTGCAAAGTCTTCATGAAAAGCCAGGAGAGGAATGCCTTCCTCCAGCTTTCTTTTTTTACCCAGGGCACACAGCCCTAGTCATGCTTTCTTTCCTGGCCCTTTCCCATTCGCTGTGATGTTTGGATCCTCTAAATCAAATATTAGGAAGGGCAGGACAGATGGAGCTTGAAATAACACCAAATAAAATGGTCTCCTTTAAAATTTCCATTAAAATGAGGTAAATTTCTTTCCAAATCCAGTTAGGGAAATTTACCAAAAGCTCAAGGAACTTTGCTTGGTGCCCTCCTGCAGGTGTAGCTTGAGAAAGCAACATGGAGACCTCCAGCAAGGGGCAGTAATTAACACTCAGAAACTAGCAAGACAGCTCATTAGGGACCATAACAGTGTAGCTTCCTTGAGTAAGCCCCACTAAGTTCCTAGTTTTTTCTCTTTTGAAATAAATGTAAATGTTTTCATGAAATCTATCAATACAACCATTATGAAATTGAGCAGGAACTATTTCTATGTAAAGCCAATAATGTCAACTCAGGACTTGGCAGCTCATTTCCCTGTAAGCCATCCTTGGGATTTGCCCATTCACTCTCCTTAACTCTTCTTTTTCGGTAATATGTATTTAGTGTGAATTCTGTTCTTCTGGGGCTGCTTCCCCTCTCCCTCTGCCATGCACAATTTGATAAAGGGGCCCAGATTGCCTGTAGAAGTCCACACTACTGTACCCTACTCTGTCGGACATTAGCCATTTAACCAGTTTCCAGTTGTGTGGGATTGCACATAAAACTACTGGGAACATCTTTGTGCATAAAGCTGTTTTGTGGTTGTTTCTTAAACTCTCAGGGAATGTGACTAACCATGGAATGAATGTCAATAATAATATTCGCTGGCACGGAGCCAGCTCTTCAGGATTTTAGAAAGCCCTTTGGGTGCTATTATCTCATTTTACAAGGTCAGTAAACTGAGGCAGATGTTAAATGGCTTGGCTAGTATCACAGACAGTAAGCATCTGAGGCTTGAATTCAAGAACGAATCAAAGGGTGTTTTTTTCTGGGGGGGTAACTTTTTGGTTAACAGTCTTGTGCCTCATTTCTTAGGCTATTAAATGCCTTTTCTGTGAAGAGGGGGAAAATTTGCTAGAAATGAGGAAAATGCTCACTTGCCGCCTTTCAGAAATCAAAGAGGTTGAAGCTAGAGGAGAAAGCTGAATTCATCTAACCAGACTCTCTCTCGGGGTCTCCTTTTACAGAAGGGGAAATTAAGACTCATAAAGCTCAAATGACGCCTAAGGAAGAGTTAAGTAATGAAGGCATTCGCACTCGGGTCTCCTTTGCAAATCGGCGCGTTCTTTCTGCTGTCCTAAGAATGGCAACTGAATTGCATTATGAGAATTTGGGGAGTAGAACGCAGTGAGTAGGCTCGGTAGCTCTCCGAAGTTTCCTTCGCCGGCCGCCCCGGAGGGAAAATGAACTTCCGAGCGGGGTGTTCCTTGTTCCTTCCATAAGGAGACCCGTCCCCCTCCGGGGCCGGCGGGCGGGCTGGCGCCGCCGCGGAGCCAGCTGCGCCTGGGTTTCCTCTGGAGGGTGCGGAGGTGCTTGTGGCAACTTTGTAACTCAGGCAGTAACGTTTCCACGTGGGGAACTGCGGGCTTTTGCAGGCGCCACATGCTCTGCAAAGGTGGAAGTTCCGAGTAAGGCAGCGCTTCCACGCGCCCACACTGCCCACGGCCTGCAGCTCAGCACTGGCCCGGGCGCGGGGCTGTGGCCAGGCTTGCAGAGACGGGGGATGCACTGGGGGCGGGGGACAGCTTCCAGCGCGCTAGCTGCTCAGCAAAGCCGAGCGTGCAGAACCGGCCGCAAAGCTCCCCGGAGAGGCTAGCCCGGGGCGGGTGGGGCCTAGGGGGCCACCTGCAGGAGCCTAGGAAGGCCACGGCCCAGGTAGAGGCCACCCCAGAGCAGGCGGGCGGGCCCGTCAGCTGGGCAGAGCGGGCCAGCCCCCTTGCACTTCTCCCGCGCAGAAAGCCGCTCGGACCGCTCCACTGCCGCCCCACATTACGGGGGGGGAAGCCGCCACCGGGGCCCGGCCAGGCTGTGCCCGCGCTCCTCCGCGGCCCCTCCCGCGCGCCCCCGGCTAAGAAGAGCGTGTAAGACCACTATTGCGAGACCAGGCGCCACGCGCGGGGCCCGGAACTCGATCGGAGGCGGCCGGAGTGAGGCGGCCGCTTGAACGCTCCCCCCCCACGTCCGGGAGACGAGTGCGACTGCCCCGGACCCGCGCCGTCGCCAGCCCGCCGCTCGCGCTCGACTTTGGAGCACGGCGGAGTGTCCGGCGCCCTGCAACATTGTAGCCAGTGCGTCCGCCGGCCCGGCTCGGCCCGGCCCGGCCCGGCCCGCCTCGGCCCTGGGACGACGTCGCGCTCTGCCTTCCGCAGAGACTACGGCGCGCAGCTTGAGCTCGGCCTGGCCTTCTTCTCGCAAACATGGAGCTGGCGGCGGCGGCTAAGGTGAGGCTCCGGGTGCACACATGGCCCCGCGCTCCTTCCTTCCTCTTCCCTCCCGGCCTCCATGCCTGCTCCCCGGCTGCGCCTCGGGAACCCGGCCGGCCGGGAGCGTGCTAGGGAAGAGCAGCGAAGTAGAAGGCTCTCCCCGCCCCCCTCCCCTCCCCTCCCCCAGTACCGCGCCGCTGCTTTAGGATGGGGAGCGGAAAGAAAGGGTTCGGGCTGGGATTTTAGGGGATCCCTCCCCAGTCTAGACCGGCCGGGGGGGGGTTCTTTGCTTTGGGCTCCTGGAAAGGTTTCCCAGTTGCTTCCTCGGTCTACAGCCGTGCCTCTGACCCTCAATGCAGCCAGTTAGAAACCCGGCCTGGGCCCGGTGCACCGGACGGGTGTTTGCAAACTTATTAAAAAAAAAAAAAGGATCTGGGCTGGGCGGAGAGGTGCCCCGAGCCCCGCGGCCTCCACCTTGAATGTGCTTCTCCCTCTCCCGGCTGCGCTCGCCCTGACCCGGGGGAGGGGGTGTGCCCGGCCCCCTTTGGGACCGTGAGTGACCCAGTGCCCCAGCCCTGTGCGCTCAGCCGCTGTTGACTTAGCGCGCTCCCGAACGCCTCTGGCCACACACTGAAGCCCCAACTTCCAAAAAAAGGTGCGGGGGGGCAGGCTGGAATCCAGGCGCCGCCAAGCGGCCCCGGAGGTGTTGGGGGCGGGTTAGCAACTTTGCAGATGCTGGACCCTCCCCCCCCATCCACCTTGTTTGCCTGAGGAAGCCAGAAGGGCCCGGAGGATGTTTCTGACCCAACTTCCTAGGAAAACCCCGAGGTTTAGCAGGGGGAGGGACTTTGGGGCCCCTGCTGGGACCCTGAACCCCAGAGAGCGCTTTGGGGCCCCGGGGCCTGCCTTCCAATTTTGACGCTGCCTTTAGGCCAGTCTAGGGCAAGTCTCTTCCCCTTTTCAGTTCCTTTCCTCAGCTCCAAATGGGGGCGTTTATCGAATCCTAGACGTGAGCCGGCGGCCATCCTGGGAGCCCCCCCCCCCCCGGAAATTGAGATGCAGAGAAATGGCTTATTTGGGGCAAATCCGAGGACTCCTCCCCTGGGAATCCGGGGAAATGGAGCATTTGGGTATCACCCGGGGGTCCCGCCTGCCCTCCCAGGGCTGAGGCAGAGCCGGCCACTTAGGGTTCCTGAAGGGGCCCCAGATAGTGGGGGGGGGCTGAGCGGGAGGAGCCCGGCACCCCTCCCCCTCCCCCCTCTTCTCCGGCTCCTATTTGGTGAATAAACTTTCTTTCCGAGTGTAACTGGGGTCCCGGCCAGCCAGCGCGATCTTCAGCAATTAGGACAAATTGCTCGGTGTAAGATCAAGTGTTTGAAGAGCCCGCTGGCAGCTTGGCAGCCGGAGATGCTTTTCTAGGGCTGCCAGGCGTGCGCCTCCGCCAGGCCGGGAAGCTAATCAATAATCTGTTCTTTCTCGCCATACAATACAGTAGCGGCTTCCTCTCCCTCCCCTCTCTGGACCTCCGTTTTTCTGTCTGTAAAATGGGTTCTGGAGAGCTGGGCAGCCGGCCAATGGGGGGGGGCTGCCAGCTAGGGGACCCGGGTGTGGACAGGGACGTTTGCTGGTGACGTCATCCAAGGGGGCCGATCTGCCCCGCCTGACCCCTGGGGAAGGAGTTTGGGGTTTGTTTTTTAAAGACTTGGCTTATGGCAGGCAGCCTTCTGGGGAAGGGAAGGAAGACCCGGAGTTTGGTCCTCTCCCTAAGTGTGTTTATGATCCTTTATCACAAAGATAGTTCAGAAAAGAAAAGGCTCCACGTCCCCCCCTTCCTGAAGAGCAGCCAAGGCAGGACAGCTGCTGTGTGACCCTGGACAGGTCACTTCCCCTCCGTTTGCCCGTTCCTCCTCTGTAAATGGCCGTAAGAGCCGCCCCTCCCTCCGTCCCAGGGGGGTCCTGGGGAGGCCCTGGGCCCTGTGTTGGCCCCGTTTAACGTTCATCTTCTCCCCCTTCTCAGCGAGGAGCTTGTTGGCACCTTCAAAATAAGACGCTTCTCCGGCCTTCCGGGAGCTTCCGGGAAAATAACCTTCAGGAGATTGAAGGGTCTGCCTTCCCGCGGCCAGCCGCAGACCCCTGGCTGAAGGCTGGGCGGCCCCCTTCCCCCTGCTGTGCTCGGGATGAGGAGGGCTGCCCAGATTGGGGAGCCTCCGTGGCCACGTTTCTGGCCAGGAAAGGGCTGCCGGGGTGTCCGGGGGTCCAGGAGGCGTCTAGGCGGGCTCCCCCCTTCCCCGAAGGCTTTCACCGTCTCCAGCACCCCCAGAGGGTGCCCTTTGGCAGACGGGGTGCCGGGCATGGTGGGGGCTCCCCGAGCCTTCGGCCTTGGGCAAGAGCCAGAGAGCCCCGGTTCTCTGGCACCCCCTTTCTGGAGTGCCGTCTGCTTGGCTCCGTGGGGGAGGCAAGATGGGCCTGTTGATCGGCGCTGGCTTGGGGGGCCCAAATCCAAGTTCCGGAGGGACAAGACGAGAAGGGCCTGGAGCAGAAAGGAACCCAGTAAGCCAGGCCCGTCCTGGGGAAGCGGCCACCTGCTGAGGGGTGGGCTCAAGGACCAGCCTTGGTGGGCTCGGGGCATTCGCTCATCCCTTTGGTGTGCGCTGTACGGAGCGGCGTGTCCACACGCAGTGGCGTGTCTACACAGACCAGCCACGAAGGGGACCTTCCTGGGGCCTGAATTTCCTAGAAGGGCATCGTGGACGGGCCCTGCCTGGGCTCTTGCCCGTGGAGGGGCATCCGGAGGGGGCGCGCACGAGCACGAAGGCCCCCCATTGGGGTCCCCCGGAATCTTCTGTCCCCTGAAACCTCCTGGATGGCAGGTGCTGCCTTAGAGAGGAGGCAGCCCCCGCTTGGGGGCGGGTGAGGGCTCAGGAGAGGCCCCTCGGAATGGGGCGAATTGCTGCGGGGTCTGGGGGAGCCCGATGGAGGTGGAGCCTCCGCCCCCTCCTCGTTGAGCCCCGCGGGGTGCCGGGAGCTGGGTTTGGGCCAGAGACGGGTCCGGTGTTCATTCTCCCGGAGTAGAAACGGGCACCCGTGGGGGCGGGCAGAAGCCCGGAGGGGGGAGAGGCGGTGCTGAGGCGGCAGAACAGTGGGGGCGTCCAGGAGGGCCGGGAGGGAGAGCCCTGGGCTGCTGCCCCTTCAGGCACTGGGGAGCCACCAGGGCTTGTCCTGAGGGGGGGAGGGCAGGCGCTCGGCGCTGCCGCCATCTTGGACACCCTGGCTCTGCCCTCGGCGCTGGCTCACCCTTCTGGGCCTGCTCCTCCCCCAGTAAAAGGAAGGGCTCGGAGCTGCCCGGACACCATGGCCAGCCCGGGGCAGCCCAGCTGGGCGGCTCCTGAGGGGGGGGGGGCGCCCCATCCCCAGGTCTCCTCCTGCGTGCTCTGCTCCCTGAAGCGCCTTCCCGGCCCCGCCTGCCGCCGCTGGGAGAGGCGCTCGTCCCTCCCGTTCCCGGACACCCATCCCGGCCTGTCGGGGCAGACCCGCGGGTCAGAGCCGGAGGAGAGAGTGGGCCAGGCGCGGCTGCACGCAGGGTCCCTGGAAGGGGCTCTCGCAGAGCTGCCCTTCCGTGACCCCCCATTCAAGCTGGGGCTGTGCTGCCTTCGCCCTTTCCCGGGTCTTGAGGGCAGGTTTCAGCCGGGCAGCCCAGAAGCCGCTTGTGGGGGTGTCAGAGGGAGGGGGAAGGGCCGAGGGTGGAGGCTGGAGAGCAGGAAGGGGCCTCCGAGGAAAGCCCGGAGGCCGGGGAGAGGGAAGGTCTGGGCCTCCAGGCATAAGGATCGCCATTGAGAGAGCTGGACCTTCTCGGTCAGGCTGAGCCGCCTGGGCTCCCAGGGGCCACGGTGAGGGGCGGCCGGGCTGTCCCCTGCAGCTTCAGCCCGGCTCCTGGGCCTCCCCTCCCCCCAAGAGCCTCCTCGGGAGTGTAGAGTCCAGCATCGGTGGCCCCCCGTGGCCCCTGTGGTGGGGGGCTTTAGAGAGAGGAGGAAGGGCCTTGGGGCTCCTCGGAGGCTCGGAGGCCCCTAAGCGAGCTCCCTTCCCCACTGGGTTTCGGTTTCCCCAAGTGTAAGACAGGGAGGGGTTGGAACAGGCGACTCGGGGGCCCCCTGGGGGCAGGAGACGCTCTCGGGGGCCACCATGAGAAAGCTGGCGCCCGGCGAGGGGAAGGACACGTGCTGGGACTCGCGGGGAGGGAGGCCCTTCCAGCCTCCAGCTGCTCACTCCAGAGGCCGCGAGGGGCAGCTGAGACGGTGCCGGGGGGAGGCAGAGCCTGCTGGAAGGGGCGCCCTGGGCTCCGGATGGGCCGGCCTGGCAGGACCCCCTCCCCCTCCCCCTCCTCCCAAGGGGCCGCCTTGAGCCTTCTCTCCCTCCGAATCCCGAGCAGGTCCCCGAGGAGGTGGCCGACATCTTCAACGCCCCCAGCGACGACGAGGACTTTTTCGGGTTCGGAGATGACGTTCCCATGGAAACGCTGTACCTGGAGGACAGTTTCGACTCCCCGGAGCCAGGAAAGAAGGTGAGGCGCAGGTGGGGGGTCTGAACGGCTTACTGGAGAGCCAGAGGAAGCGGCGGGCCGGACTTCGGCCTCCAGAACCCCCCGGGGCGGGCCGGACTTTGGCCTCCAGAACCCCCCGGGAGGGGGTGAGCCAGAACGGGGCCTCCTGTGCAGGCGAAGGGAAGGGGCCGGCCCAGGAGGGCTTCCTTCTAGGGGGAGAGCCTGCCGGGCAGGGGCTCTCCTCGGGCTGCCCTTCTTCCATTTCCAGCGGCAAATGCTGCCCACGAAAGGCTTCCCGAGGGGGCGCCGGGCGGCTCGGTGGATGGAGAGCCAGGTCTGGAGATGGGGAGGTCCTGGGTTTCTGTCTGGCCTCCGACCCTTCCCCGCTGCGGGACTCCGGGCACGTCCCCTCCCCCGTTGCCCAGCTGG
Organism: Monodelphis domestica; assembly: GCF_027887165.1. Classification (NCBI taxonomy): domain Eukaryota; kingdom Metazoa; phylum Chordata; class Mammalia; order Didelphimorphia; family Didelphidae; genus Monodelphis; species Monodelphis domestica. Next base: position 314,318,165 of record NC_077231.1, read on the forward strand.
CCCGATCCTCAGCCCAGGATCTGATCCTTAGAAGGGGTGCAAAAGCCCCCGAACCTCCTGAGCCTGGGAGCAGGCCGTGGTGAGAGGCTGCTCCCTTGGGGCTCCCCTCTGCGTCTGTAAGGGGGCCCCTTCCTGCTCGGGGCCTTCCCTCCGGCTGGAGGCCTCGCTGGTCATCGGGGACGCGGCCGAGGAGGGCCGGCCGAGGCTTTTCAGGTGTCTCCTTCCTCTTGGGCGCCCCCCGCAGCTGCCTGCGTCACGGTTCCTCAAAGGTTCCGAGAGGGTCCTTCGTCCTTTCCGCTTTCAGTTACTCTTCACTGACCCAGAAGGGTCAGCCTAGCTTAGTCCAGTTCCCTCGTTTTACAGAGGAGAACCTGGAGGCTTGGCAAGGACAACTAGCCAGAGCTTGACCCGCCCCAGGGCTCAGGTTGCCGTCCTCGGCCTCCACTTTCCCCTCCGACCTCTTAAGAGGCACCAGCGAAGAGACGTTTTCCCTGAACTCCCTTTTTGGAAGGAAAATACGGGCGAGTGTGAGTGAGAGAGAGGACTTTTAGCCCACGTACGCGTTGCTCCCGGCAGGGTTTGCTTCCCTGCTTCTGGGAGGAACCTCCCTGGGGCTGGGGTGGAAGCTGGAGCCTCCCACCAGAAACCCTGCGAAGCAGGAAATCAATCATTTCTGCTTGCAGATGTCCTGTGGGTCAGAGCCTCCTGCCTGGCCTGGAGAGTGGGATGGGCTCCCCGGCGCCAGCCTGGGGGGGGATGGGCTCCCCCGTGTTGGGGTCCCCAGTGATTCCTAGAGAGGGGTCGGGCTCCCCAGCATCAGTCTGGGGGGGGACGGGCTCCCCCGTGTTGGGGTCCCTGGTGATTCCTAGAGAGGGGGACGGGCTCCCCAGCGTCAGCCTGGGGGGGGGACCGGCTCCCCCACGTCAGCCTGGGGGGGGGCAACGGGCTCCCCCCGTGTTGGGGTCCCTGGTGGTTCCTAGAGAGGGGACGGGCTCCCCCACGTCAGCCTGGGGGGGGGAACGGGCTCCCCCCGTGTTGGGGTCCCTGGTGGTTCCTAGAGAGGGGGACGGGCTCCCCAGCGTCAGCCTGGGGGGGGACGGGCTCCCCAGCGTTAGCCTGGGGGGGGGACGGGCTCCCCCCGCGTTGAGTGATTTCTAGAGAGGGGACGGGGTCCCCGGCATCAGCTGGAGATTGATGAACGTGTCTCCCCCTCCCTGTGTTTGTGTGGACTTAAAAGCACATTCTGGACTCTGGCAGGATCGACGTCGCCTCCCTGGAAGTCATAAATCTGCCAGGAAGGGAGCTGGAATGAAACCCTGTGACTCAGTTGCTCTTCAGACCGGCTGCCTGGAGGCGGCGGGTTGACGTTTTCTTTTTCTCTCGGCCAGGAGCTGCACTTCCATCCCACGCACACCACGGAGGAGCTGCGAAGGATTTTCACCGAGGACACAGACTCGGAGACGGAGGACTTCGAGGGATTTGCCTCGAGTGAGCTGAAGAGTCCCCCTGAGCTCATGGTACTCCTCCCCCCATTTTCAGGGCTTCCTTCTTTACAGATGTGAACTTGGTTGCCATAAAAGCATTCTCTAGTTGCAAATTATTCCCCCCCCCAGTTTATTTTATCCGCTGAGCCTCGAGGTGGGGTGGTGCAGAGCAGGGCATGGCCATGGGTGGGAAGGAGTTCCTGTGTGACCTCACTTACCACCCCTGGGCCTCAGTTTCCTCATCTGTAGAGGGAGGGGTTTGGATCCACGGATGGAGGGTGTCTTCCAGGCTTCAGCTTATTGTCCTTTGAATCCAGCCGGGCCGTCTGTTTCTGTCCATTGTGTGGTGGCGGGGCTGGCTTTTAGAATTGTCAATAGAGTCAATAGGGAAGGCCTGGGCGCCCCCGGCTGCTCTTCGGGCCAGGGACCCCGAAATCAGGGCCTGCGTGCGGGTCGTTAGTGGAGCTTAAAAAGCCGGTCGAATGTACGGCCCGGATTTCCCTCATGCCGTGAGTTTATCCTCGTTCTTTTTGTTTCTCTCTAAACAAGTCTCTGGTTGGTGCCAGAGGTGTAAAGGACTCAGCGGAAGCCCGCTGGGAGGGGGTTTGGCCTTGCCTTTCCTGCACAGAGTTTTGGGCCATCCAGGTGCAAACTCCCATCTTGTCCAGGGGGAAAGAGGGCCCCTTGGGGAGAGCCCCCGCTTCCCTCACCTCTGGGGTCTGCTCTTCTGCCTTCTCCCAGCCAGTAGCCGGGGCCCGTCCCACTTGCCTCCTTTGACCTCTCAGCACGTGGCTCTTCGATTTTCTGAAGATTGAGAGAAACGCCCTGGCCCAGGGGAGGCCGAGGGAGGACGTGCTCCTGTGTGGAACTGAGGTCCGCCTCCTTGGCATTTCCATCTTCCGATCCTCCTGAAATGGTTTCAAGGGCGTTCAGCTGCTTTTTCATCCTGTCTGACGCTTCGTGACCCCATTTGGGAAAGATCCTGCGTGGTTGGCTGTTTCCTTCTCCGGCTCATCTTACGGATGAAGAAACAGAGGCCAGCAGGGTGGAGGGACTTGCTCAGGGCCACACAGTGGGTGTCTGAGGCCAGATTTAAACTCGGGAAGGTGAATTTTGCTGACTCCAGGCCTGGCCCCCTTGCTCGCTGCCTTCTCTGATGCGCTGCGGCGCTTTCTTTCTCTTGTTCCCCATTTATCCCCGATGGTCCTTGTCAGGGGGTGTTTGCCCCTCGCTCTCCCCACTGGGACGTGAGCTCCAGGAGCCTCCAGGGACCAGCTCTGCCCCTTTCTGTATCCGCCGCGCTTGGTGCAGGGCCCGATCCAGAGGAGGCCTCGTGCTGCGTGTTGAGGGCCCGTCACATGTCGCCAATCACAGACTCCTTCTGGAGGTGTTGGCAGGCCATAGAGCTCTTCTGTTCCCTCCTTTTGTTAGCTCACAGAGTCTGAATCCAGCGATGAAGAAGATGCTGGAAGGGAGCCTGCGGGCATCGAGGAGGAAGAGGAGGAGGAGGAGGAAGAGGAGGAGGAGGAGGCCACCACAAAGCCCGCCTCCAGAAGGAGCAGCTTTGGACTTCGAGTCGCCTTCCAGTTCCCCAGCAAGAGTAAATCGGATATAAAGAAAAGGTATTCGGAGCCCTCCTTTTCCAGTGTACATTTTGAAGAGAATGAAAAAGTCCACAATTTGGGAAGGAAGAAAAACGGGAGAGCCGGGTACGGAGCCATGGAAGGGTCCGCATCGGAGTCTGAAGACGAGGCGAGGGAGCTGGGTCAGAGCGATTCCGATGCCCTGCTCAAGCGGGCGATGAACATCAAGGAGAACAAGGCCATGGTAAGAGGCTCCCCTCCAGGGGTTGACTCCAGGGGGGCCTCCGGAGGGAGGAAAACCTCCCTGGCTGGCAGGGGAACGGCCTTGCATGCTCAAAGTGAGAGAAGGGAGAGTAGAGGAGACCCAGGAGGTCATTGGGTTCGTTCCCCGAAGTGCACAGTGAGGAAACCGGGAAAGGGACAGGTCAGAAGTCAGAAGCAGTAGAGCGGAGCTAGGATTTGAACCCAGATCCCTTCACTCTTTCAATGGATGGGGGGCATTAGCTCGCTAGGGATTCCCCACTCAGATGGAACCACTGGTTTGGGACTCCCCCCAAACATACGAATGAGTGAATGAGTGTGCGCGTGTGTGAGAATATTCTACACACCAGCACATGTGTAAAATACACAGCACGCGGGTACACATACGGTGTGTGCATGTGAGTGATGTGTGTACGTGACTTCAGCTATCCTAAGTTAGTCTGTGTCCTGTGCTCGGAGCCGAGCCTCCACACAGGCGTAGCTAGATGCACATACTACGTACGCCACGCCGTGTCGTAAGGAACAAAGGCACGGTCACAGTGTTCCCTGTGAGGAGGAGTTTCTCTGCTGTTTCCTCGCTTGTGGCCCACGAGCGTGTCCATTTCCCCGTGTGTGCATTTCAGGCCTGCGTCAGTTTCCCTCTGGGGCATCGTTTGTCCCGAGACACAGTATCCGTGCTGGGTTTGCGGGGGTGGCGCTTCCTCGTACAAGTCAGATGCAGGAAGAAGAGAAGCCTCGTCTGAGGCTGCTCTGCGGGTGGGGGACGGGCACGGGCAGTGATGCTGCTTCTCTCTTCTGTCCTAGCTGGCTCAGCTCCTGGCGGAGCTGCATTCTCTCCCGGAGCTGTTCCCCGTGCAGACGCCGAGCCCGACTTACGTAAGTGGAAATCCTCGTCTGGGCCCCGGTTCCCCGGTGGACGGGCCCAGGGCGGCTTGCGGAGGCCCTTCTGTCTCTGTTCCAGAAAAAGAAGTCGACCAGGCGGGCCTTTTCAGAGGGACAGATAACACGGCGCATGAATCCCACCCGCAGCGCCCGGCCTCCGGAAAGGTTTGCCGTGGAGAACTTCTCGGTGTCGGCTCACTTCGAGGAGGAGCTGTGTGCTTTCCGGCGGGGGAAGAGGATGAGCAGGGTGCGTCTCTCCTCCCTGCGCCTTGCTTAGCCCGATCTCCTGGGCAGGTCTCCCGAGGAGCCTCTGATCTGCCCAGAGGGAGGCTTTCTGGGGCCTCCCTTCATCGTGCGGGGTGCCTTTGCCCAAGGTCCGAGCCTCACTGGGCTTTGGACACAGAGCACCAAGTTTAGCGCTGGAAGGGACCAGGAATGCGCGCTTCCCCCGTGTCTCCATTGTCTAGAGGAGGAAACAGAGGCTGGAGGAAAGGCCGGGATTCTAGCCAGCAAAGCTAAGATTTGGGGACTTGCAAGACTAGCATTCGGGTTGGTGCCGCCCTGCACATGACCCTCCCGTCGGCCCGAGAGGGTCCCCATTTTACAGATGACACGTTTTAGACCTCCATCTGCGGCCCTCCCTGAGCATTCGCTGCCCCCGAGGCCGGCGTCTGGCTTTTTCTGCCTCGTCACGGGTCATCTGGCTAGTTCTGGGTTTGGGGTCCTCCGCAGCAGGGGGAGGGGGGCGCTCTGTAGTGACGCCCCCTGATCGGCTGGCCCCGTCTCGGTCTCGTTCCCAGGGGAGGTGCCGGGTCTACAGGAAGCGGCGTCTGTCCTCCTTCCGGAGGGTGGATGAGATCACCGAAGACGAGCTGGAAAACGTGGCCGTCACCGTCCGGGACAAGATCTACGACAAGGTGCTGGTAAGGCGGGGCCGAGGTGGGTGCTGGGGGTGGGGGGTGGGCGGGCATCCCCTCGCCAGGCGGCGCCCAGCACCTTCCGCTCTCCCCTGGCAGGGGAACACGTGCCACCAGTGTCGCCAGAAGACCATCGACACCAAGACGGTGTGCCGCAATCTGGACTGCGGGGGTGTCCGGGGGCAGTTCTGCGGCCCCTGCCTGCGCAACCGCTACGGCGAGGATGTGCGGGAGGCCCTCCTGGACCCGGTAGGCCCCTCTCTGCGCCCTTCCGTCTCCCGCTGCCAGGGAGAGGCCTGGTGGAACGGGAGAGCCACGGGGGGAGCCTCCTTGGGCTCTGCCAGCTCTGTGACCCAGCTGCTGGGTGGGGGGAGCTCCTGGGCAGCCCCTTGTGCCAGAGAGGGAGGAGTGGATGGGAAGGGGGGCTCCAAGTTCTGCCGGCCCCCAGCCTCTGGGGGACCCCCTCTGGGGCCTTGCCAGGAGGAGGGCTGAGAACCCTGCGGTGACCCCGAAGAGTTCATGGATTCCAATTTCTTAGTGGCACAGTGGTCAGAGCACAGGCCTGGAGGCAGGAAGACCCGTGTTTGAGTCTGGCCTCCCTCCTCCCTTGGGAGCGAGCCAGGAGGGGGCTTCAGGCTGGGGCCGCAGACGGGAAGCCCCCTGCCTGAGACTCCTGCTGGGTACCTGCCCTGGCCAGGGCCCTGCTGGGTGCCTGCTCTCCCCACTGGGTGCCCACTCTCCCCACCAGGTGTCCACTCTCCCTGTGGGGTGCCCGCTCTCCCTGTGGGGTGCCCACTCTGCTGGGTGCCTGCTCTCCCCACTGGGTGCCCACTCTGCTGGGTGCCTGCTCTCCCCGCCGGGTGTCCGCTCTCCCCACCAGGTGCCCACTCTGCCAGGTACCCACTCTCCCTGTGGGGTGCCCACTCTCCCTGCTGGGTGCCTGCTCTCCCCACTGGGTACCCACTCTCCCCACCAGGTGCCCACTCTCCCTGTGGGGTGCCCTCTCTGCTGGGTGCCTGCTCTCCCCGCTGGGTGCCCGCTCTCCCTGCTGGGTGCCTGCTCTCCCTGCTGGGTGCCTGCTCTCCCCGCTGGGTGCCCGCTCTCCCTGCTGGGTGCCCACTCTGCTGGGTGCCCACTCTGCTGGGTGCCTGCTCTCCCCGCTGGGTGCCCACTCTCCCTGCTGGGTGCCCGCTCTCCCCGCTGGGTGCCCACTCTCCCTGTGGGGTGCCCGCTCTCCCTGCTGGGTGCCCACTCTCCCTGTGGGGTGCCCGCTCTCCCTGCTGGGTGCCCGCTCTCCCTGCTGGGTGCCCGCTCTCCCTGCGGGGTGCCCGCTCTCCCTGCTGGGTGCCCGCTCTCCCCGCTGGGTGCCCGCTCTCCCTGCTGGGTGCCCACTCTCCCTGTGGGGTGCCCGCTCTCCCTGCTGGGTGCCCGCTCTCCCCCATGTCCTCCAGCATCCCATCCCCCTGCACCGAGCCGGCTTCCCCTGTGGGTGACGGGCGGCTCCCCCCCCCCCCCAGGACTGGATGTGCCCCCCCTGCCGCGGGATCTGTAACTGCAGTTACTGTCGGAGGCGCGACGGCCGCTGTGCCACTGGGATCCTCATCCACCTGGCCAAGTTCTACGGCTACAACAACGTGAAAGAGTATCTGGAGAGGTGAGGCCGGGCTGGGGGCCTCGAGCCGGGGCCGCAGGGAAGAGCTTCCTTGTCCCGTAGAGACTGGGGCGCCCCAGAAGTCTCGGTGCCCACACAGGGGGCGCCTCTGGCAGGGTTGGGGCTGGAGAGGACAGGCTGTGGTCTTGGGGTGCCCCTTCTCGTGCACCCCATTCTACACGTGAGGGTTGGTGCCTCCAGGGGGGAGTCCGCTCTCCCGGATTGGGCTTGGGGCTGCAGGCTGGAGGCAGGGACGCCTCTAGGGGTCCTCTAGGCAGATCACCTCACCGTTTGCCTCAGTTTCCTCATGTGTAAAACTTGTGCTGGGGGTCCCGGGCTGGGGACTCGCTCGGGGGCAGCTCAGAGGGACGCCCTCTCTGTTCTCAGCATACAGAAGCAGCTGACCAAGGACCACTGAGCGGCCGAGAGGCCGCCGCGCTGACCGGACGGGACGATTGCGCCGGTCTGTCTGCACGGCGGCTCGCCGGCTCCCTCCGGACGCTGCTTCTTCTGGACGGTTTCTCAGGAAAGGGGCTCCCTCGCGGGCTCCCTGCCAGCGTCCGGCCTGCACAGACGCCGGCCACGACGGTCTTTTTTGTTGTTGCTCCTCTTGGAGAGCCCATCCCCCCCGAAGGCCACGCTCTGGGGGAGCCCCGGGCCTCCCCCAGTCTCGGATGTCCGCGAGATCTAGAATCGAAGCGGTTTTTCTTTTCCCTTTTATTACAAAGTGCAATTATGTGTAAGAACTTGAACAGTTTTATTTTCAGCGAGGCCCGAGGCCCAGTTTGCTTGTGGACGGCGGCACCCGATGGACCGCTCACCCACATCCGCCAGAAAGGGGCACCTAGACTTGGGGGGCTCCCCTCCCCCACTTTTATTTGGCTGATGCTTTAGTGTGTGTAAGAGGGAGAACTCTCAAATTTTGTTTTCTGGATGCCTGGGTAAATGGGTGGGGGGCCTCCCTTCTCCCTGGGGGGCTCCCCTGTCCCCTGGGGGCCTCTCTTCTCCGGGGGGGGGGGGCTCCCCTGTCCCCTGGGGGCCTCCCTTCTCCCCTGGGGGCTCCCCTCTCCCCCGGGGGCTCCCCTCTGCCTGGGGCTGGGTTCTGGGGTGTCCTCTGTTTCTTCCCCCCCTTTGCTGGTCCCCGGGAGGAGGCCGCCCTGGGCTCACACGGACAGCAGCAGGGCCGCCCCGGCCAGCACCCACTTGGCCGCCTTGTCGCGGCTCCGGAGGCCGAAGGTGCACACGTAGGTGGGGCCGCGCGCGCGGGTCCTGTACACGGGGCACTCGTAGGCGGGCTGCGGGTCCCGCCGGGCGGCCGGGGCGGCTCTCACGAAGAGGACGGGCATCGGGGCGGCGAGCTCCATGAGGCGGGCGTCCGCCAGGCTGCCGGCCTGCACGTCCCAGCGCGCCCCTAGGACAGAGGCCTGCCGTCAGCGCCCCCCAATAAACCTTCCTGTTCTCATGCACTCTCCTGCTGGTTTCTGGGGGAAGGGGAGTTGCCCGCGCCTCGCTAGCTGTTGCTTCTCCCAGCCTCAGTTTCCCCATCGGACCCCACACCGGGAGAGGGACCCCTGGGGGAGGGTGGGTCAGAGCCCCGGCAACAAATGGGGTATCCCTGGGGGAGGCTGCAAGGGTCTAGAGAAGCCGGCAGCTCTGTGGCCTCCGACTCCCGGCTTCAAACCCGGAGCTTGTTTACAGAGGGGGAAACTGAGGCACGGAGGGATGCTAACCGGGGACCTGTTCGGGGCTGGGGGGAGGAGGGGGGCAGGAAGAGGCTGTTGATGCCGGAGATGGGGGCCCCCCAGTGGCAGCATTCACACCATCGAGTACGGGGGTCCGAGCAGAGCCGCCCTTCCCCTTTCACCCATTGGAGGCAGAGGCTGGACAAGCCCAGCCCCTTCCCCTAAGACGGGGGGGGGGGGGGGGGGGGGGGGGGGGGGGGGAGGAGGGTTGCTGCCCCTTCCCAGACAGGACATCAAATGACGGGCGGCAGAGCCTGGCACAGTGCTTCGCACCCGCCCTGTCCTGGGTTCCCGGCACTTGGCCGGTCGCGCAGGGGAGACTGGAGCGGGGGTGCCCGTCCGGCCGTGCTGCCTCCCCTAAGAGGCCTGGAGGCGCTCACACCAGCCCGTGGGTGTAGACGCCGGCCCGGTGTCCGAGCAGGGAACGAGCTCCCAGCCACGCCTCGCTGGTCGCTTCCCTCGGAGACCCCTCCTCCGGCCGAGCCTCAGCCCCGCCCCCGCCCGGGCAAGGCGCTCACCTTCCATGAAGAGCCCGTGGAGGTAGGCGCCTTCCCGCGGGGGGTGGCCGAAGTCCTCCTTGGACTTCTTGGTCACGTCCACGCTGAGGCCCATCGAGTCCAGAGGCCACTGGTTCTTCCGCGCCGCGCTCTGCATGACGGCTGCGGGGGGAGACAGCGAGTAAGGAGACGCCCCGGCCTGGGCCGCCCACCACCCGCCCAGCAGGCGTTCCCCGCTCTTGGCCCCTCCCCCTCAGGCCGGGGGCGGGGCCTCCCGGAGCCCCTCCCTACCGGTCAGGAAGGACTGCGGGTTAAAGAAGCCGGGCAGCCACACTACGGCTGGCAGGGCCAGGTCTTGGCTCCACGTGTCGAGCTCTCGGCACCTCGTGAGGAGGTCGCTGAACCTGGGGGAGGAGAGGAGAAAGGCGGCGCGTTATTGCCGCTGATTTTATGGTTCGAAACCCTCAACCGGCCTGGAGAAGGGGCTGCGCCGTGGGTCTGAGGCAGAAGAGCCGGGAGCGCTGGACCACGGGCGGAGGGACCTGCCCGGGGTCACATGGCTCATAAGTGTTACCTCGAATTTGAACCCAGATCCTCCCCACTCCAGGCCCAGCATGCCCTGGGCGGCTCCTCCTCGATGGGTTCAACAGGCTCGGCGGTTCTGGGGGTTTTGCCAATTCACCAGAGAAGCTGGACCAGAGCAGCCAAGAAGGGAGCCGGCGTTCCCGCCTCCTCCGGGGTTTGCACCCAGGGCGGGGCCAACGCTGGGCCTCCTAGGACAGGCCCCTCCTTCTGGGAGCCTCCCCAACCCGAGATAGAAACAGGGCCTGGCGGTGGACAGCAGCCTACTCCTTGGCACTGGCACCCGGATTCTGGACGCAGGCTTGGGCTTAAAGAGCCCCATCCGGGAGGTGCGTGAGGTGGCGCCCATGGCCACCCAGGGCAGAGCCCTCTGGGAATGAGGCTGGTGGGGATTCTCTCTGGGAGGGATGGCTGGCTGATGGGAGCCCAGCATGTTCGAGAAGACTTGGGTGTCCCCATGGGTGCCTGGCGTGTTAGAGAACACTTGGGGACCCCCATGGGTGCTTGGTGTGTTAGAGAACACTTGGGTGTCTGGCCTGTTAGAGAAGACTTGGGTGCCCCCATGGATGCCTGGTGTGTTCTAGAACACTTGGGTGCCCTCATGGGTGCCCAGCATGTTAGAGAACACTTGGGTGCTCCAATGGATACCTGGAATGTTCAAGAAGACTTGGGTGCCCCCATGGATGCCTGGTGTGTTCTAGAACACGTGGGTGCCCTCATGGGTGCCCAGCATGTTAGAGAACACCTGGGTACCCCAATGGGTACCTGGCATGTTCAAGAAGACTTGGGTGTCCCCATGGATGCCTGGTGTGTTCTAGAACACTTGGGTGCCCCCATGGTGGCTGGCATGTTAGAGGAGACTTGGGTGCCCCCATGGGTGCCCAGCATGTTAGAGAACACATGGGTGCCCCAATGGGTACCTGGAATGTTCAAGAAGACTTGGGTGCCTCCATGGATGCCTGGTGTGTTCGAGAACACTTGGGTGCCCTCATGGGTGCTTGGTGTGTTAGAGAACACTTGGGTGCCTGGCATGTTAGAGAAGACTTGGGTGCCCCCATGGGTGCCCAGCATGTTCAAGAAGACTTGGGTGCCCCCATGGATGCCTGGTGTGTTCTAGAACACTTGGGTGCCCTCATGGGTGCTTGGTGTGTTAGAGAACACTTGGGTGCCTGGCATGTTAGAGAAGACTTGGGTGCCCCCATGGGTGCCCAGCATGTTCAAGAAGACTTGGGTGCCCCCATGGATGCCTGGTGTGTTCTAGAACACTTGGGTGCCCTCATGGGTGCCCAGCATGTTAGAGAACACTTGGGTGCCCCAATGGGTACCTGGAATGTTCAAGAAGACTTGGGTGCCCCCATGGATGCCTGGTGTGTTCTAGAACACTAGTTGCCTGGCATATTTGAGAACACTTGGGTGCCCTCATGGGTGCTTGGTGTGTTAGAGAACACTTGGGTGCCCGGCATGTTAGGGAAGACTTGGGTGCCCCTATGGGTGCCCAGCATGTTCAAGAAGACTTGGATGCCCCCATGTATGCCTGGTGTGTTCTAGAACACTTGGGTGCCCTCATGGGTGCTTGGTGTGTTAGAGAACACTTGGGTGCCCACCATGTTAGAGAAGACTTGGGTGCCCAGCATGTTCAAAAAGACTTGGGTGCCCCCATGGATGCCTGGTGTGTTCTAGAACACTTGGGTGCCCTCATGAGTGCCCAGCATGTTAGAGAACACTTGGGTGCCCCAATGGGTACCTGGATTGTTCAAGAAGACTTGGGTGCCCCCATGGATGCCTGGTGTGTTCTAGAACACTTGGGTGCCTGGCATATTTGAGAACACTTGGGTGCCCCCATGGGTTCCCAGCATGTTAGAGAACACGTGGGTGCCCCAATGGGTACCTGGAATGTTCAAGAAGACTTGGGTGCCTCCATGGATGCCTGGTGTGTTCGAGAACACTTGGGTGCCCTCATGGGTGCCTGGTGTGTTAGAGAAGACTTGGGTGCCCCCATGGGTGCCCGGCATGTTCAAGAAGACTTGGGTGACCCCATGGATGCCTGGTGTGTTAGAGAAAACTTGGGTGCCCCAATGGGTGCCTGGTATGTTCAAGAAGATGGGTGCCCCCATGGATGCCTGGTGTGTTCTAGAACACATGGGTGCCCCCATGGTGGCTGGCATGTTAGAGGAGACTTGGGTGCCCCCATGGGTGCTCGGCGTGTTAGAGAAGACTTGGGAAGCTCTACTGTGGCCTGGCCTCTTCTCAAGACGTCCAGGACGCTGGCTCTTCCCTCTCTGCCGATCATTGGAGCCATCACTGCTCCCTTTGGTGTAAGCTCTCTGCCAAAGCCCCCTCTGATGTTCCGTGAGCTGTTGGCCAAGTCAGCCTCTGAGCTTCTCTAGAGGTTGGCCCAGATGGCCTCGGAGGCCTCCTCCCCCAGGGTAGGCCTTTATCTTGCTGGGCCTCAGTTTCCTGCTCCGTAAACCCGAAGGGGAGTCAGAGGGTCCCCGAGGGCTCTTCCAGCGCCCTTTCTCTGCTCCCAGCACCCGAGCTCTCATGGACCTGCCCAACAGCACCTTCCTCAGCAGAGGGGGTCCCCGACATCCAGGGGTACCTCATAGCTCACAAGTGCTGGAAGGCTTCGGGGTCCCTCTCGGCCTGCTGGGGGGTGAGTGGAGTGGGAAGGGCGCCAATTCTGCCAGCTTCTCTCCCGGCCCCTGCCTGGGGGCCACTCGGGCTCTCTCCTCCGCTTACGGGAGTTTCCAGTTTAGCCCTGCATGGTAGGTCTTCCGGATGTTGCCGTCCCCTTTGTGCCATGGAGGGAACACCCAGAAGGGGACAACTTGCCAAGAGTCCCCCTGCCAAGGGTCTGACTCCAATAGGCATCGCAGCAGCAGTCATGGAGGAGCAACAAGAAGACGAGACCCAAGTCCCCCTGGGAGAGCCCCGAGAGACGAGGCGGAACCGGGAAGAGGAATCGTCTGAGTCGGCATCTAGAAGGCCTCTCAGGCTGGCCAAGCTTTTCCCTCTGGCCCTGGCCTTGCCTCGAGGACCCCCACCTTTTCCCATTTGGGGTGTCCTAGAATGGGGGGGGCTGGGAAGGGAGAAGAAGCTGGGTTCAGTCCTGCCTTGGCCGGGGCCTTTGGGGAGGTTCTGGCGCTGTTTCCCCCCAATAAGATGAGAGGGCCGGACCATCCCCACTCCCGCTCTGGCCCAGCCCATCATTGATCCTTTGGGGTTTTTCCGTAAACGTTTCTTATAGAATTAATCATTCTTTTTCTTTCCCTGCCCTTCATGCAAACACCAACTCCCCGTCCAGAGGGGATCGCTCCGGCCTCCCCCGCCTCCTTGTGAATGGAGGGCCGACCCTGAGCCCTCTTACCACTGGCCGAGGCCATAGGTGGAGGGATAGGCCAGCCGGAGCCAGGCGTCGGGCACGGCGTCGCCCTTCAGGGCCATCTGCTGGGCTTCCATATCGGGAGAGAGCGTGAGCTCGCCCTGCGGGGGGGGAGAAGAGAGCAGCCCGGTCAGTGGTCAGAGAGGCCGGGCCCCGCCGGAGCCGGTGAGTGGCCAGAGAGGCCGGGCCCCGCCGGAGCCGGTGAGTGGCCAGAGAGGCCGGGCCCCGCCGGAGCCGGTGACTTGCCAGAGAGGCCGGGCCCCGCCGGAGCCGGTGAGTGGCCAGAGAGGCCGGGCCCCGCCGGAGCCGGTGAGTGGCCAGAGAGGCCGGGCCCCGCCGGAGCCGGTGAGTGGCCAGAGAGGCCGGGCCCCGCCGGAGCCGGTGAGTGGCCAGAGAGGCCGGGCCCCGCCGGAGCCGGTGACTTGCCAGAGAGGCCGGGCCCCGCTGGAGCCTGCGCACGCGCTTACCTTCAGCCCGAGGTCCAGGCGCTGCAGTGAGCCGCGGATCTCCCGGAGCAGCGCGTTCATGCGCTCACACTCTTGGAGGCACACGAGGGCGTAGGGGCTGCGCATGGCCGCTTTGTGGGCCATCTCCGCCGTGTCGAACTCCTCGGGAAGCTTCTCCAGGATGTCGTCCAGCATCGTCTTGACCTTCAACAGAAAGGGGAAGAGTGACGCAGCTTTCCTGGTGTGGGTCCTGGTGGAGAAGCATCCACGGAGCCACGAAAGCCGGAGGTCAAGCCCTACCCTGGGCGCGTGCTAGAAGGAAGACTGGACGAGGGAATGGGGAAGGGCCATGAGGATGAGCCGCCCTCGGCTCAGTTCTAGGCGAACCGTGTCTTGGGCCCTTCGGCCATCTCATGTACCGATCCTGCTCCTCGGTGTGAGGTTGCACCCTAGCCTTGGTCGCTCACCCTAGCGATGGCCTTGCTCAGCCGCCATCCGAGAAAGGAAAGCAGGAAGGCAGCCTGGTCTGAGGAGAAGGCATGGCGGGCTCTCCATCGTGGCACTGAGATCAGGAAGGTGCTGATTGACAGCTCCTGCCCCCTCCTGGGGCTGGAGGAGAGCATCCAGACCCAAAGCAGGCACCATGTCTGATGCAGCCTCCGGATGGGAGGGACGGACCCTTGGCCCTGGCTGCCCAACACGCTTCTTCACTGTTGGGCTAGTGTCCGTGACCGCCTCCTCCAGGGTGCCTATTGGCTCATCACTGGGCGAAAGGATCCGGATCAGAAAGTCTAGGACAAACCTAACATGCTGAAACTTAAGAGTCAAACGGAGGCGTCGTCGCTTGGGCAGAACATGGCTCGCCTCTCTCTGGGAGCTCTTTGGCCGACGAAGATCCAGCAACTCGAACCCGTTTGGCCGTTTAAATAAATGAACGTCTCACAGCAGCTCTCCAGTCAAAGGGGAGCGTTTGGGCTTGTGCTAAAGCTCGAGGAGGGCCCAGGACGAGGGAGGAGAGTCTCGCTGGCCTCTAGCCTTGCTGGACATCCCTGGAGGATGGGGTTAGTCCGGAGCCGCACATGCAAGCCAGGAGACGGAGTTGATGGAGAACGCCAATGTGACAGACGGGACGAAGCCCACTTGGGATTGCTCCAAGAGCCAAGGGGTCTCTTAACTGCAGGAAAAGAGCCTGAGGAGGGCCAGGAAAGCTGGGGTCCGCTGTCTGTAGGCTTGTCCGGTGGGAGAGGGATGTCTATATTCCTATAACCTACTTAATTGCTTATTGAATGCTTCCTGTCGGGCAGCTCCATGGTGCAGCAGGGAGAGGGCTGGGATGGAAGCCAGGAAGACTTCTTGAGTTCAGATCTAGCCTTAGACTCTTACAAGCTGGGTGACCCTGAGCAAATCACTTCACCCTGGTGGCCTCAGTTTCCTCACCTGTCAAATGAGCTAGAGAAGGAAATAGCAAACCAAACTCCAGTATCTTTGCCAAAAAACCTCAGCTAGGGTCATGAAGAATAGGACCCAACTGGAAAAAAAATAACTGCTGTATTTAGTTCTGATAACCAAGTTAGTGAAGAAGGGCAGTGAAGAAGCCAGTTTCGGCTTAATATTAGGAAGAATTTCCTAACAAAGAGCCACCCCAAAGAGGACTTGGCTGTGTGGAGAGGTGGGGGCTTCCTCTTGTGAGAACCTCTGGGCCTTCTCCTAGGGAAAGACCAGGCTGGAGAGCGGATTCCCACTCGGGGGACGACTAAACCAGACGTCCGAGGGTCACAGGCTTAGAAATTTAGAATTGGAAATGTCCCAAGATGTCCAGCCACCTCATTTTACAGATGAGGAAGCAAGCTGACAAAGAGAAAAGGGAATGTGCAAGTTTTCATCGATGGCAAAATCAAGATTTGAACCCAGGCCCTCTGCCTCTAATGCTAACACATCTGTTTCATTCTTTCCATGATGAGGGACTCACTACTCCTAAAGCAGCCCTTTCTAATATGATGGATTATTGTTGGAATATTCCTTCTTCTCTTAAGCTAAGCTAAGGCAGGTCACAAGCCAGCATCTGGAACTTCAAACAGATAGACTTCCCATTGGCTAGCTCGGTGATTAAGAGGGAAGCAAAGGGTTGTGGGTCACTTGACTGGCAAGGAGTCTACACACTTTATTTACCTTCTGTTAACTCACTTTTATCTGATGACATTTTCTTACATTTCTTCAGGAGAATTGCACAACTTGTTTTAAACTAGTCTTAACTTGGACCTGGGATTAGCCTTCATGGGCTCCATTAGTTACAAATCAAAATGGCGCCTCTAGCAGAGAATGCTGTCCATTTCTCCCTGCCTCGTACATTTTCCCTGGAACTTTAACTCCAGTAGTAGCTTTTGTTCTCTGAGTGCCTCTTTTTGATGGTAACAATGAAAAGCTGCATTAGGGTGCCTGAATGGCCAGTTGTTCCGATGCCTTCCCAAGCTGCTTCTTGTGGGACGTCTTCAAGACTGTTCTTGAGCCGAGGAATGAAAAACGCCACAACATTTGTGTGTTTGGGATAAATTGGCCAATTCTTGGCGGGTAAAAACAACAACAATGACAAGAAGTGGCCCCTTCCACGAAACAATAATCAGTAGCATTCAGATGGCATTTTAGGGTTTGCAAATGTTAAAGGGAAATTAGCCAGAGCAAGAGCAATGCTGCAAAGCAGGAGCAGGAGATCCTGTAGGGCAGAAGAGCGAGGGTCCAGAACTCTGGAGAAGTGGCAGGCAGCTTCTTCTTCTGAGAGAGACAGTGAAGCAGCCAGGAGTCGGGTTTCAGTCTGGTTCTTCTGGGATAGACCCAGAGATTCTCTCTTCTATGGCGTTCCTTGTGATCCAGCCTGTCCCCGTGGATCCTGCTGCTGCTCAGAGTGATTCCAACAGAACTACTTGAGACTCCAGAGGACAACTGTCTGTGAGACTTTCCTTTGAGCCCTGTTCTGCTCCCTTCACTTCCTCCCCACTTTTATATATTAACTAAGGGGGGTTCATTTAATTAGTTGTAGGAAGTAGATTTATCGTAGAAAAGTAGTCAGTAGTGTAGGTTAACAACTTGATTTTGGTTTTAGATAAATCATCCCAATTCCCTTCCCTTCCTTCCCTTATCTTAAACTATTATTTTAGTTATATTTATTTATATATATTATCTCAGTACAGTTATTTCACAAAGCATTTTATAAAAACTATCAGTTAAATTTTAAATAAAATAGTAATTAATTATTAATAATTATGAATAGAATATATTTATATATCTTCTATGTTATAATATAGTAATATAATTAATAATAATAATAAATTAAATAGTAATAAATAAATAATAATGTGAGGGAGGTGCTATTGACCTTTTGGAGGAAATTGAGACAGAGCGGTCACCTGCCTGGGGGCACATAGCTAGTAAACATCAGAGGCAGGATTTGAACTCTTGTCTTCCTGATTCCAAGGCCAACCTTCTATCCAATACTCCCCTTCACTGACTCAAGCTCAGTCTGCAGCCAGTTGCTCATACCATACCCTATTCATTGGAGAGTTATGATTGGATATACGTAACGCTAAGAGGGACAGGGAGAGTGAATGTGTGATTACTCTTTAAAATTGCACCATGCCCATTGTCTGGCCCTTCCTGTGCCCTACCTTGGAACCAATGCACAGTATTGATTCTGGGATGGAAGGTGAGAGTTTAAAACAACAATTTGCCTCATCCTTCTCCAAAGAGGGAGGGATGTCATTGGCCGCTGCTGCCTCCCCTCATCCCGGGACCCCCAGTGATGGGCTGTGAGAAGTGGGTGAAGAGCGGCGAGGAGGGGTAAAGGACAGGCTGTACCTTTTCCTCGGTGGACTGGGCCATGTCTTCACTGATCAGAAGATTCCTGGGCTGCATCTCCAGCAGGATTCTGAAGAGCGTGTTGGAAGTCACTGTCAGGAATCCAATTTCAGCGTTGGGATGGAGTCCGTACAATGCTGGGCTTTCTGGGGGAAGCATTTCTTCTATGTATTGGTGGTAGCCCACGTAGTCCAAGTTGAGGGGAGCCGGGAAACCCGGAGCCAGCAGAAGCTCCCCTTCAAACTGCCACCACAGAAGGAAAATGGGTTAGTCCAATTGTCCTCCCTCCATGAAAATCCTCCTGATTCCTGAGTGTGGTGTGGGGGGCATGAACAGTCCTGTGTAGGTAGCGTGGGAGAGAGAGAGCTGGACATAGAATTAAGAAGATCTGAGTGTGAATCCTTCAGATAAAAAATTAGCTACATGATCCCAAGCAAGTCACTTCACCTTTACTTCATTTTTCTCATCTGTAAAATGGGGATAATAATAGCCTCTGCCTTCCAGGGTTGTTGTGAGGACAAAATGAGATCATTGTAAATAGTAGAAATGTTGGTGATTATTATTAGTAACAATATTAATAATAATAACAATCCGTTGCCGAGTCTAATTGATTCTTCCCCTACAATATTTCTCCCATCTGTCCCCATCTCTCTCCTCATGAAGCCACCGCCTCAGTCCCAGCCTTTGTCTCCTCTTGCTTAGATTACCATGATAGCCTCCTACCTCATTCCTCACCTCAGTGGTTTTCTTCAGCTTAGATCTCACCATGCCACTATCTTGCTTATGGAGCTTCAGTGGCTCCCTCTTCCCTCCAGGATAAGATCAAAACCCCTCAATGAATAATGAATATATCTCAGAGCTGGAAGGGGCCTTAAAGACCATTTAGCCCAATTTACTTCAATAACGATAAAAATATTAATGGCTCACATTTGCGCAATGCTTTATGTTTACAGAATTCTCTGCACACGTTACACTGTCGTCTTCCTGCATTGTGGGAGTGAGGGGTGTAATGCCCCTGGGAGCTGGAAAGTCTGAGTAGAACTTTTTGGTCCTCTATTCAAGAAGTCTGGATTTTTTCTTTTTCTTTAATGGGGTATTTATGGTACCTTGTTGTAAATTTGGGGTTGTGTGCCTTTCTGAATGCCTTACTTTTTTCCGTCATCTGCTGGCCTCTGTGTGTTGTCTGCAGCTTCCACAAAACTCCCCCCAAAATTACCTGATGGGGAAGAGATAACTGTACTTCATTTGAATCAAATGTAACTGAGGACTGGCCCATAATAATAAGAGCTTGAATTAATATAACATTAAGGTTTGCAAAATGCCTGACAACTCTGATGCTCCTTTATTCTGACTACAGCCCTGGGAGGCAGGACTTTAATTATCTCCATTTTACAGATGAAACAGAGGGAAAATGACTTACCCTGGGGGCTCTTAACTAGTAAGTGAGGCCAGATTTGAACTCTGATGTGCCTAATTTCAGGTCCAGGCTCTAGCCCTGGTCCCATGGAGCTGCCTCTACATGCCTAATCCCTACAACAGGCACAGAAGTCTCTGCCTGTTGCCAGTCCACAGGCTTGCTAAGCCTTCTCCCCACTTCAGGACTGTCCTGTTGGCTTTATGAATGGAAATGAAATGGTTTTAAAATTGGCTGCTGAGCTGAAACAGAAAAGACTTGAATGGATGGGCAGACTTCTCTGGAGACTTTCAAGTAAGGAGAACAAATGGTTTGGGACTCCCATACAGGAACAGAGAGTCTTCTGCTTTCGTTCCCTCTGTGGTCGCCATGTGGCCACGAAGGCATCACTGCACTATTTTCTTTGCCTTCTTGTGGTTATTCTCTCTTGACCGTTGGTGAGGGAATATCAGGGATGAAATGGACCCAGGTATGGCCTTGTGATCTTCAGTGGGTCAGAGAGACAACAAAGGTTCCCTCAACAACCAGAGCTGGTAGTAGCAGTGGCAGATCCCTGAGTGACCTGTTTGATCTTTCTGCCTAAGAGTGGATTAACCCTGCAACTGAGACACTGGGTCCTACAAGCCAGGGAATGACTTATTCATTGGTTCTCCCACACCCAGCAGTGACCATTTGGGAAATCCCTCAAAGGCAGGAAAAAATTCCTCAGAAAAAGAATTTCCCCCCTCCCCATCATGTTGTTGTTTCTCTTCTTCTTTTCTTCTTCCTTTCATTTCTTCTTCTTTTCTTCTTCTTGTCCTTTTCTTTTCTTCTCATTTCTTCTTTTTCTTCTCTTCTCATTTCTTCTTCTTCTTCTTCTTCTTCTTCTTCTTCTTCTTCTTCTTCTTCTTCTTCTTCTTCTTCTTCTTCTTCTTCTTCTTCTTCTTCTTCTTCTTCTTCTTCTTCTTCTTCTTCTTCTTCCTTCTCTCTTCTTCTTTTGTGGGGGAGTTCTAACAATCACTTTAAATTTGATTCTACTTTCTTGGGACTGTGTGGTTCAGGGGGATGTATGTAGTCCTTGCTAGACCTTTTTGAAAATATCCCTTTGTAAAAGTTAATGGATTCTAACTGGTTAATTGTTATATTAGAAAGATGATGTCATTAAATGATATTGGGGCAACACATGAACGTAATTTATCACTTGCAGATCCTCAGGGTTACTACTAGAACCATGAAGGGGGAAGGAGTAGCTGCTCTCTGGGGGACTCAACCTCTGAATCCACTGTGAATGGGAAGAGAATGAATTCCAAAGATAATGCTTAACACAGAAAGCTAGGTTTAATAACAGTAAATATTTTAAATCTAGCCAGATATTCAGAGGGGCAATAGAGCTTTAAAAAACAACCAACCAAAATCAGGTTTAAAATTCACTTTTGATGCTGCTAAGTTTTGTAATATTTCAAATTATGTGCTAGGAAACAAGTTAAAGAATTGAGAATTTAATTCTTAGTTTCAGAGAACTCTATCAGATAATTTCCAAATGAAATGAACACACAGAAATCTAGTTTATACATAAGTTGCAAAAGATCTACACAATTTTGTTTCAGCTTGCTTTAGCAGAAAGATTATTAAGCATGATGATATTAATTTCAAGGAATCAAGGGAGAATCCTGAAGTAAGAAGGCTGACTAATTATCAAAGGCCCCTAAAAAGCCATTAATTCAGAATTTGTAATCACTTAAAGAAGTTTCAAAGGTTTGCCTTTCCTAAGAAAATCAGTTCCTCTTAAATCATTACATTAAACTGTGCTAAAAAGATCACATTCTATAAAGCTTGAAATATTAAACAGACATTTCTAAGTACTTTGAAAGTGTGTAATTAGAATTTGCTCTCTAGGTCTCTTTCCCAACATCCCATTTGTGTATTTATGCTAAAGTACTAAGGTAGGGACAATATAAGTTTTGTGTAGCTCTGCCGTCTGGCTCTCTGGTCCAAGGAAGGCAAGAGTGTAGGTTGGGTAAGAGCCAAACAGGAGAAGTTTACTTACATGGTCATTTTAAAGGTTTGTATTTTTGGGGGCAGCTGGGTAGCTCAATAAATTGAGAGACAGGCCTAGAGATGGGAAGTCCTGGGTTCAAATCTGGCCTCACACATTTCCCAGGTGTGTAACCCTGGGCAAGTCACTTAACCCCCATTGCTTAGTCCTTACCACTCTTCTGCCTTGGAACCAAAATACAGTATTGATTCCAAGACAGAAGGTAAGGGTTAAAAATTCTTTTTAATTAAAAAAAATTTTTTTTTGTACTTTGTTCTTTTATTTCTTCTATTTCAAGTGACTACTAATAAATCTTATAAAATATAATACTTGGAGTTATTGGATATTAATTTAAATCTTACATTGTTGGCAAACCACGAATTCATAGAATTCTTGATTTTTTTAAGCTAGCCTTTGAGAAAAAATAGGGAATAGATAAATTTTGCAAAGGTGCATTTCTTTACTGCCACTTCTGGTGCCCTGCTGCTTGCTCCTGCCATTTTTGTTTTGCCAGCCTGCCTACATGGTTTCATTTTCATGGCTTGAGGGGCTCCTGGCCAAAATGAATAAGCTGCTTCCTGCTGTAACCAACCCATGCTATCCACCCCAACTCCAGCCTGGCTAACCTAGCAGGCTTCCATACTCCCAGCTCTGAGGGTGGGGACTGAGGTGTCACGGGGCCACTGGCTTTACCCCTGGGGAGGGGAAGGGACAGAATTCTTCTCCAAAACATTCCTTGTGAGGCTTTTGCTCCTAGCCAATATATACTAGAGTAATGCCACCTTTGGACAGGAAGTAGATTTGCAACCAATTTAATAATTTGATTTTAAAAGCATGGCCCACTCTATGAAAGAACAGTGCATTACCATTTTAGGATATCTTTTCTTACTACCATTCCTGGGAGTACTTGTACTGATTGGATACTTTGAAATTTATCCATTCCTCCTCAAGAAAAAATGTATATTGAATAATTTCAAGATGCAGAAGGGAGATTCTACCCAGTCTCGGTAACACATCCAATATGGGGTTCATCCACACTTTGCTCAGTGTGGAAATCCCCCTTGGTATGGAGAACTCCAAAAGTGTGACCTAAAGAATCTAGCTGGATGATGATACTGGGGAGGGGAAGGAAACTCAATGAGTATGGAGGTGAATTTTAATCCTTTTCAGATTCCATTGCCTTATTGATGTTAACTATTTCAGTTTGTTCCCCTCCAAATAGTGAAGAAGTCTCTGTAACACAGCTATCAAAATTGGAGAAAAGGACGTTTGAATTAATTGTTCACATCCTGTCACATTTATTGTATTTGTTGATTGTTTGCTTCAAAATTTAATTTTGTTTTTAAGTTCACATATTAATCTAATCGATAATATTCTGTTATACAATGTCATTTTTAGCTACTGTGTTTTGGCCATTAGCTATATGTTCTGTTACATTGTCTTTATTTGTACCTTCCCCCTATGACTGGATTTGAGAATATACTATTGTAAAAGTCCATAAACAACTTGGACAAACCCTTTTCTGTGCAAACCATAGGTCCTTATGGATGCTGGGTTTGTCACCAGATCTATCAAGGTTATGTGTTGCCTAAATGGCCTTTTTTTCCTTTTTGATTTTGTTAATTGTCACATAGATGATGATGAATGGACTCCATCAAACTGGTTACGACTTATATGCAACCTTTAGAGAATTTAATGAGCCAAAAATCTCAATTGATTTTAAGCGGTCTTCAGAAGTGATTTTCAGAATCTAATAGCATCACTGCCTCTGATTTATCATTTGCCTACCTTTGAGTTGTGTGTAACAAAAGATAAGGATCTATTTAGTAGCTGAAGTGAAGTGCAATAGCACTATTTTATTCCCCACCTCCACATTTATAAAAAATGTAATGGCTGAGACATCAGAAGTGATTTTCACTATTATAATCCTCGCCTCCAAATTGCAATGGATGGGACATATAAATACATGCCTTTTACGGCTGTTACAGTCTCATACAAGAGGAGGGAGGTTTTCCAAGGGACTTGGTTACCCAGTGATGGGTTATAATCTCATCTGGGAGATGGGAAGGATTTCCCAGGGAGCTTCGTAACTCCTAGATGGCTCCTGGAGGGAGAATTTTCCCATGAAGCCTAGTAGCTTCTGGATGGTTTTTTATATTTGTAACTCTTTGACTTACTCCACCCTTCCACCAGAATGATCTTGATTCTTGGTGATATTTTAGACCCAAAAGGTTTTCATCAGCAGTGCAGAAGTTGGTGGTTGTTGTTTTTTTTTTCTGGACTCTCCTGACAAATTTTGGAATGATGGCAGTAATAGACTTTGTTAGAAACATCTCAGCTAAAGTTGACAGATTAGCTAGATCTGGAGAACTTGTGACAAGTATTCATGAGTTTCGAAGGTTTTTTAAATGTCACACAGCAATGGCTATAGAGACTCATGTGAACACTAATGATAGCAGGTTTGTTTGCTATTGTCATTAAATCAGCTCTTATGATTTTGGGGATTTGGGTACTTCTTTGAATGCGCATTAGCTTCTGTACTATTTTAAAAAGCTATTACTAGGTAAAAATCATGTACACTCACACTGTGGATCATGGCCAAGCTAAAAAGGATCTCATTTTTAAGTGAGAAGCCTTTGTATTGTGCCTCTATTGGCTGACACCTTTTCATAGAATGTGAACTATATATTTTTGATTTAAAAAAAATTCATTATTGCTTTTTCCTTGTATGTACAATAGAGTATTTCTTTTCTTTTTTCTCTAATTTTTTGTACTTGAAGTACATTACCAGTATTAATTTTTTTTAATTTTGCACTAGGATAAGTTTAAAATATTCATTAGCCCTAATGTCAATATATACCCCAAAGCTTTAGACTATGGAAACCTGTCATTAATTGTTAAATATTATAGGACTTTGATTAATGATTGTGTCTGATTCCAGGAGAAGGGATCACAAAAAAGCTACTGCACAGTGCCAAGGAGCACAAAGTTGATCTGCACAGTGCCTAGGACCTTACAAGGTCAAGAAGACCAACAAATCCTGGTGGGATTAATGAGATTCTGCACCAAGACAAGGGGCTTGAACTTTACTTTTGGTTCGATGAAGTGGCTATTTGCAAAGTCAGACATAGGATTCCCTTGTGCCAGGTCTATACTACTATCGAGTACCTCAGTTAAGCTGCCATTTTGGCTCCCCTATCCCTGAGAGCAAAAGTAAAATCAGACCAGAGAATGATATTTCTCTTCTGCTCCAAAAATCTAGTGCCTTTTCTCTTTTTCATTGTATGGCAATTTTCTGTAGTTCTGGTTGCTGATTGGATTAGTGCATAATTGCTAAAACAGGCTTCTGGGACATAAATCACTTTAATTGGGCCCTGATTCTAGGACCTGTTATAGGTTTATTCTTCCTTACTTAGAATTTTTACACATGAGACTTTGATATTTTATGTTTTACCCAGAAGTTACTTTTTACTCTTTTGTTTTTTTTAAATGTTTTAAATTTTATTTTGACAATTGATTCATATACCTCTTAACTCAGCCATGTATCCCAGGGTGATCCATGTGTTGGTCAACATCCTCCTTAGGGGGAATGCATAAACTTCTAGATTTATAAAAAATTTTCTTGTTTGAGAGTAATTTTAGGATAAGAAATTTGCTACCTCTATGCTGAGTGGATCTTATCCCCTCCCCCACCTGGGTAGCTTGACCTGTCCGTCAACATTCCTCCCATAACACCAGGTTTGCATCCATTACAGGCTGTATGTCAATAAAAGGGAGGGGACAGGTCTTTTCTGGGCTTTTGCTTTCTTTAATGGACACAAGGCTAGAGAAACAGGTGAGGGGAGAGAAAGATAAATGGAGGCTAGGACACATGATTTGAGATCTTAGAGTAAGGCGGAAAAGTTTAACTTTAGTCTTATTTACTCTTTCTATGAATAAACTTTATAAATTAATATCTGAGTAGAAATATTAACTTAATTCTTACACTTCCCTGAATCAAGAAAGTGAACTGTTTGGAGAAGGTACCATGGAGATGCCTGCAGAAACCATACACTGCACTAGAAGATCCAGAATGAACTTTGGGATGGAGTGAATTGAACTCTGTGTGTGTGTGTGTGTGTGTGTGTGTGTGTGTGTGTATGTGGTGTGATATTGAAATCACTTTAAAAGACTGATATATATTCATTTAGGGTCGCCAAGGAATTCACTTATGTAATTCCTAAATGAAACACTCAAGTCAGCTGCCAAATTTTTATGGTGTTTTAATTACAACAGGAGGAAGAAAATATTAGAGGGAGGGAGGGAGGGGGAGGGGGAGAGAGAGAGAGAGAGAGAGAGAGAGAGAGAGAGAGAGAAGGAAAAAGGGAGAGAAGGAAAGACATTTAACTCAGAACCACTCTGGCTCAGGCTGAACCAAAGCGGACGTTAAGGCCTTGGATAGCCAACGCAGGGAAAGAGATAGTCCTTATCACTCATGTGACTTTCTGAAGGAAAATAATCTGTGGGGCTCCTCCAACCTCAAGCACCAGCCTCTAACTGAACTCTAGCCCTCTTCACAGGAAGTCCTGAGAACTCCAAAGGCTGTTCTCTACCTCACTTCCTGTGTCTCACATGTGCCAATGGTGGCTCTAGCTTGACTTAGAACTGCTCAGAGGTCTGTCCTTTTTTTGCACATGTCTGTTGAAGGCCATATTCTCAAATAATTAAATCTTGAGTTTGCTGTAGCCCTTCCTAAACTTGTTACACTGAGTAGGGTGGAGAATGTAGTTTCCAAGACCCGATTCTGTTATTCCAAGTATCTCTATTGTTATTGGTCAGGAAATAGCTAAATCCCATCTTCTAATGAATGGTCTGAATAAGGTGGAATAGTTTTGAAATTCACAGTGGGTGAATGCATTTATTTTGATCATACTCTTATGCTAAAGGGGGCTGCCCCCTTATTGGCTTTTTTGTCAATGAGCCTAGCAATCATTAGTTTGTTTTCTTTCTCTTTTATTCCCCTCTTATTGCCAAATGATTATAATTTCCCTTTAGAATGTGCAATATTGTATGTACCTCTAGTTAAAGAGCTTTAGAGATATAAGTTGATCAGGTGTATTGATTCATTGGGGAAACAAGCATGTAAGTCTGGGAGATTTCCATATGCTTGTTTCCCAATGAAATCACAAGGAGGATTGTGTAATTAGAATTTGTTCCTCAGGACTTTCTCTCCCAGCACCTCATTTGAATATTTACTCCATCGTACTAACATATGGAAGATATAAATTTTGTGTAGCTCCATCCTCCGGCTCTCTGTTCCTGGGAAGATGGGTGTGTAGGTTAGGTGAGAGCCAGGAAGGAGAAGTTTACTCACATGGTCATTTTCAAATTTTGTACTTTGTTCTTTTATTTCTTGTACTTCAAATTATTACTAATAAATCTTATAAAATATAATGCTTAGAGTTATTGGATATTAATTTAAATCTTATAAAAGCATCTGTTTACATGCAAAATTAATAAAACTAATTAAAATTTATTCTAATAATGAAAACAGGTTTCTTAGAACTTAGCTATATTGGGGATACAAACAAAACCCAAACCTTTCTTGCCTTTAAGGAGATTATATTCTACTGATCCTTTATTATACAGATGAGGAAACTGAGTGATCCCCTGTCCATGATCACACAGGAGATTAGGAAATGCCTGTCTGTAAGGCAGGATGAGGCAGTGGGTAGCCTTAGGAAGTCCTTGTCGTCATTCAGTCATTTTCAGCAGTGCCTGACTCTGTGATCTTATTTGAAACTTCTTTGGAAAAGATCCCAAATGGCCTGTCATTTCCTTCTCCAGTTCATTTTACAGATGAGGAAACTGAGGCAAACAGGATTACGAGACTTGCCCAGCGTTACACAGCTAGTAAGTGTTTGAGGCTGGATTGGAACTTGTCTTACTGATTCTATACCTGGTTTTCTCTCCATGGCAGCTAGTCTTAGGAACACCTAGGTTTAGATTCCATCTCTTATACATATCAACAGGGTGACCCTGGGCAACCTCTCTAAGTCTTAGTATTTCATCTCTAAAATGGTGCTGGTCACACCCATAAAAACTTGAGACCTGAATGAGGTAATAATGAATATGCAAACTTGAAAGCTCTCTAGAAAAGCCATCTATTATTCTATTATGGTAACCTTTCTAGAGGGTGCAAAGAAATATCAACTATGGTTTTTACCCTCAGAGTTTGCCGTCTATTTGGGGAGGCCAAATATAAACACAAATAGGAGAGTTGGAAGAGACCTCAATGATGGGTGTTTAGAACCTTTCCACTAAAAGGATATCCACCATAACGTACCCAAGGAAGAAGAAGCCAGCAGCCCTTCCTCGTAGCCATCAGGCAGAAAAGGAGTGAGCTTGAAGGATGGTACGCATGGTAGAGGAGGGGGAGGGAGTGAAGAAAGGTATAGACACCCAGATCCGTGCCTCTAGGAGGGCCCAGAATGCCTCTGGAGCTGGAGCCAGGAAGGATGATGAGCTAAGGAAGACAGGTGCCTTGGATGGACAGGACCAATGGCAAATTGTGGAACTGCTCTTTGCCATCTAAAGACTCCAACGAATGATTTGTATTTGTTTTGGCCATTCTCTCGGACCCTTTCCTGAGCACTTAGCATGTTAGAATTGTGACTAGTTACTTGTGAATGTGTGTGATTCTCTGCTTTAGCCTTCAAGCTCTGTGAGGATCAGAGGATTATAGAGGAGGAAGGGGCTTACGGCTCGACTCCTCCAATGCTGTAATTATTCAGGGAAAACAGGCTAAGTGAATGTCAGGCAAGATTCAAGACCAAGAAGGAAAATGGGGAGGGGGAGTGGAAAGGATCAGAAACGCACATGGGAGAGCAGAGTTCAGTTTAATTGAATTCAATTCCGTCAGTCAACCAGCTATTATTAACTGCCTACTATGTACAAGAGCAGTTGCTAGTCAGCTGGGCTTCTCTCCCTTTTTACCCCCAAGATAGATCTGAGATTTCCCAGAGAGAAGGAATTCCTTGGGCACCTGCTCTGCACTTGTCCAGGATCCTACAGAACCTGGTCTCTGTGACTCTGAGGCCAGCCCTCCCTCTCCTACATCCACTGCCATTAGAGTGGGAGCTCTTGGAGGTCAGGGATTGCCTTTTGCCTCTCTTGGTATCCCCAGTGCCTAGGACGATGCCTGTTTCATAGCAGTAACTTAAGTGTTTATTGACTGGCTGGGGATATAATGAATCAATGATCCTTTACTAGGTGTTTGCTCAGGATTAGGCAACGTACTAAACTCTGGGGCTACAGATACAGTTGAGCAATCCAGAGTCCCAGTCTTCCAAGAGCTTACATTCCAATAGGGCATGGAAGGGAGCCCCAAAAGATGCATTTTTGAAATGCCTGGGAAGAGACACGAAAGTCTAATTTGAGGCATGAAAGAGCCGAAGTCCCAGAGCAGAACTGTGGAGTTCTGGATTAGAGTCCAATTTCTAGGGAGAAGGAGTTAAGAAGCATAGCTGGAGTGCAGATGGCCTGCTTGGTCTGGTGAGGAAGCTGGGGATAAAATCGTGTTCCTTCCCCATCCAATATGGCGGCCCCTAGGAGAGGAGCACGGGTCCCATGGGAACCTCAGTGAAATCACCAGTCTAACCAGTGTGCCAAGCACTGAGAGAAAAGGTAGCCATCCTGTCCTCATTTTTACAGCTCTGCATGTACGTAAAAATGTTCGACAAACGTCGGAGCCCCGGGGCAATCTCTGTGCTGGTGATCGCTGGCACCGTCCTTCCCGCCAGTCCCTCCAAGTCTGAGGAGCTGACTGGGGCCACAGCCTCTGGAGTCTGATGAGGACACGGCCAGTCAGCACGGAACACCTCCCGGGTCTGTCTGCGAGCTTGGTTCCCCCCACACCAGCACTGCCCCTCGGGCTCCATTCCCAGCACAGCACGGGCAATCAGAGGATGCCAGGGAAGAGGCGGGCAAAGGTTAATGGACCGCCTCGTTGGGCGGCAGTAATTCTCTCCTTATCCACAGGCCAGATAGGGAGGACAAAACCGCTGTGTGAGCTTCTCCCGAGGCCCCCCTGACCTCCACCATCATTTGGAGAAATCAGCCTTGCTGGAGGTCAGACACACAGCCCTGTTTAGCCTTCTCGTCTCCATGGCAACCTGCTCCCAGGCCCCTTCGGAGGAGCGATTTCCAATGGAGCTATATTGAAAGTGGCTTTCTGACATGTACAATCCTGTTCATTAGGACTGAGGGAAGACTAAAGAGCCTGGGAGCCGGGAGCCGGCCCGTGACAGCACTCAGAGGGAAGGACAATGGCTTTTCCATTCGCCCCCCCAGCGGCATTTATCTCCATCCATTTTACTCAAGGAAAAGCTACCCAGAGGAAGATGTTTGTGGATGTGGAGAAGGAAAATGGCTCCGTTACGTCATTCCCCAATAGTGGACGCGGTGGCGTGGGGGTGGCCACGCGCTCTGGGTCACACGCACTGAGACCACTATTGGGGAACGAGACCACGGAGCCATCTTCATGCATATTAGGGTCTGAAATGGGTGGTTGGGCATTTTCTTTTAACCGCTGCCCTACTTACAGCTTTACCTGTTTATTTTGGATTTTTACTTAGTGTTGAACTATTGCCTAATGAATTCGGATTGATAAGAATTAGGAACATCACGTATGGCTTATGGTTGTGCTCCTTCAGGAGGAGAGAAGCCGCTGGGGCAGGGAGTGTCCCACTTGGGGGCGGGCACACAGTGGGCACTTTAAAATGCTTGTGGGATTGAATGGTCCCGAAGCGGAGTTCTTGAGTGGGGCTTACTGGACATTCCACACCGAATATCTATGCCTTTTGGATAGAAGCTTTTCAGGAAAAGGAGGAAAACGGAGGCGAGCTGGAAGAACAGAGACTGGGCAGCTGTTGTAGAGGCCATCAGAGCCTCGAGAATGCGGGAAACGTTGACTTAGGACGCGCTTAATCTGCAGAAAGCACGTCCAGTCCCTGGCAGGCAGGGGTGGGAGAAGTCATGGCCCTCCCTTGGAAGGGCTGGTGGTCCCACGGAGGAGGGAAGCCCCAACGAGGCCCATTGAGACTCAATGCCAAGAAAAACTCCCCAACAACGAAAGCTGCCCACCGTGGGATGGGCTGTCTCCTGTCACCCGCATGGCCTGCCCTAGTCCTGACTCCGCCACACATGGGCTTCAACTCCCAAATTTAGTGAAATAGAGACCCTGAGAATCATGGTGTGATCATCTGGCATCATACCATGGGCTTGTTAGAGAAAACAAAGGATCCCATGTCAACTGGGAGGAAAGGTGGTTCGCTGCCTGGGAGAATCCTGGCAGCCCCCCGGGGGAGTTGGCATTTGAATGGAGGTGCCAGGTGCAAGCAGGGGTCTCCTAGAAAGGACACCCTCCCAGACCTAGAAATGGCAGCAAATGATCCCAATGATAGAGTTTTCTAAGAGAGACAGACAGAAAGACAGAGATGGGACTATCTGTTCCTTTCAGCTCTCTAGCTAGAGGGAAAGAAAAGTTCATGATGGTTTCTGGACATTTTGGGCTACAGAAAAACTCATTGTAGGGGGCAGCTGGGTAGCACAGTGGATGGAGAATTAGGAGGTCTTGGGTTCAAATGTGGCCTCAGACACACCCCAGCTAGGTGACCCTGGGCAAGTCACTTCACTCCCATGGCCCAGCCCTTACTGTTCTTCTGCCTTGGAGCCAATACACAGTATTGATTCCAAGACAGAAGATAAAGGTTTAACAAGAAAAACCCATTGTATAAAGAAATATGCTCCCAGGTCCAAGCCCGGCTAATGCTTGCCGTAACAGGGCAGAGGGCCCGTGTCCCAGCAGATAGAGAACTGGCCTCCCAGTCAGGAGGACGCACTCAAACCCAGCCTCGGAGAGTTACTGACCATGTTTTAGTCTCTCCCTCGCTGGGTTTCCTCGACTACAAAAAGGGGATAACAAGAGCTCTCCCTCCCAGGGTTGCTGTGGAGATCTAATGAGGTCCTCTCTGTAAAGGGTTTAGTGCTTGGCACATCCTAGGCACTTAATGAACGCCTGGTTTTCTTCTCCCTCCCATACTCCTCTTCCAGAGCAGAGGCTGGCACCCAAATGGGGAGCCCCCAGGCCGCCTAAGGCAGGGCATCCCCCTCCCCCAAATTAAAACGTATGCGCTCTTGCGCAGTGGCATTGGCCAGGAACCAGCTGTTCTCCCCATCGTGGATGACATGGCGAGACCGTGCCTCAAACAATAAAAAAGCAAGTCCTGTTTCAGAAATGTATTTCCTGT
This sequence comes from Monodelphis domestica, assembly GCF_027887165.1. Taxonomy (NCBI): domain Eukaryota; kingdom Metazoa; phylum Chordata; class Mammalia; order Didelphimorphia; family Didelphidae; genus Monodelphis; species Monodelphis domestica. The sequence continues at coordinate 314,349,158 of NC_077231.1, forward strand.
GCCCGCAGGCGGCTCTCTACAGTCTGAATCCAGGAAAGGGCAGCTCTAAGGCGCCACGCTGAGCACTAGAGGGGGAGGCAAAGGACAAAAGGAAAAGACTGGACAGAGTTGGAGGGGAGAGTGTGAACCCTCAAAGGGCTTCCTTTCTCCTGGGGACCAGGGTCTGAGCCGCCAACATGGGCCTCTCTGAGAAATCATTGGCCCCTGGAGGTCAGAAGAAGGCAAAGACAATCACAATCTATCCTGACGCAGTCTTTGCCCCACCTGGATGAAAGCTCGATGCCAGCCCCCCGGGGAAATGTCAGGGGCTCCCTTACCATGGAGGGGTTCATGAATTCTTCCAAATAGCCCCGGCACAGCTTGCGATCCCAGTCATCCGTGATGTGGCCGCCATACATGATCTCACCAAAGAGGTAACGCAGGTCTTCCCACGGGACCTGGGCAAGCACAGACGAGCACGGGTGAACCTCCAGCCAGGCAAACACCAACCCCAGAAAGAACCAGTCCAGCAGTAGGCCCAAAGCATTCCAGGTCTGGAGCCGGAATCCCTTGTTAGGGGAGGATGCCGTGTCTGGAGAGATGTGAATTTTAGATTTACTCCACCCTGCTTAGTCTAACAAAACAGGAATGTCTACACCCCTACTTAAGGATTAAGTGTTGAGAAGGATGGCCTATGACAGACATGTGCTAGCAAATGACAAATCAGAAACAGCTGACAGATCCCTGGGCTGTCCTAAGTCAAGCTTAAGCTACCATTGGTACATGTGAGATGCAGGAAGTGATGTAAAACTGTCTATATATTTCGCATCACTTCCTCTCTCTGGCCTCTTTTCACAGAGAGGTGGCTGGCGGCAGCATGCTTAGTGTCTTGGCATCTTGGCATGGCGGCAGCTATTGTCCGGGTTTGGCGGTGAGAGTCCTTGATACTCTACTGGAGGAAGCTTAGTAGCCGAGTTCAGGTGACACATCTTCACTGAGCTCTCTTGGAGTTTAGGCTGATTCTTTTCTCCTTTACCTTCCAAACGCTATCCTCTTTCTGAAAAAAACCTCGTTTTGGAGGTCTTTGAACTTCTTCTGGCACAGGCCAGGCAGGAGAAATCCTATACCCTTTCACTTTCTCTTCTCCTTAATTTCTTCCCTCTATATTAATTAAATCACCATAAAATTTCCAAACTGACTTGGGTATTTTATTTGGGATATTCCCTGGCAACAAGATTAATGTAGATTAAGTCACAACCCTAAAATTACCCTTACAGAGAATTGGCCTTGGAGAAGTCTCCAGCACAGAGGCGTGAGTGGAAAATGACTTCAAAGCACCCGGTACATAAAAGAAGCTTTGTGTACAAAAATGTGCGCCCAGCACGTGGCTCCGATATTTTACATTTTCTCCCTTGAAAGGTAGGGGGTGCAGGGGTTGGTCTTAGAGACAAAACAAGTCAGGTTCAAATTCTGTACCTCATCCTTTTTTAAACTATTCCCTTCCATCTTAGAATCAACACTCTCCATGGGTTCCAGGGCAGAAGAGCAATTAGGGCTGGGTCATGGGAGTGAAGTGATTTGTCCAGGGTCACCCAGCTAAGAAGTGTCTGAGGCCAGATTTGAATCCAGGACCTTCTGTGTCTAGGTCTGGCTCTCCATTCACTGAGCTACTCTGATTTCCCTTAGCTGATCTTTTTTGGCTTTATGGTTGTAGGTAAGTCACCTGAACCTTTCCAGAGCCTCAGGAAATTCTCCAAGTCTTAAGGGCATCTGACGAAGGGAATCTTCACACCAGAAATGGAGTCATGGTGACCCAATAGAAAGGATGCTGTCTCCGATGTCCAGTGCAGGACCTGGATTCAGATCTCTCCTTACTTCCTGTTTCACCATGGGATCGTTCCTCCTCCCCCAGCCTTAGTTTCCTCCTCTGTAAAATGAGGGGGTGGCCCGGACGGCCTCTCAGACCCCTTTCTGCCCTCATCACTACCCCCTCCAAACAGCCTGTGTGGGGCAGGATGGGAATTCAAAGCATGCCTTCTCTGTCCAAGATTCTGTTTTCTCTCTGGCCAAGAAGCCATCGGCGGGTCCGTGCCTGGTTCAGCCCGTCAGAGCAGAGAGACAAGGAGGAGGCAGCCAGGGCATCCAGGAACACGGCCTGGGTTGGGATGGGTTCAGGATTCAGATAACTGCAAAGGGTTCTCAGTGTGGATCCCTCGGCAGAATTCTACTCGGTGCCTTCTGCAGGGGAGGCTGGACCATGGACGTAGCAGGAGTCACAGTGACCCTTCTGTAGCTGGCTCAGCAGGACACGAGGGCTCCTCCTTCCCTTCCCTGCCCTCTAACTGGGGGTGAGACTGACCTCTCAGCTGCTCAGGTAAAAACGTAACTACGGCCTCCCTTTGGTTCATGATCGGGATGAAGCGGAGCAGCGAGAAGCTCTTGGGTTCTGGCGAGTGAGTGGCAACCACCACGGACTTCGAAGGCAGCTTTTCCTTTAAGCCTGCTTGCTCCAGAGAGGCAAGTAAAGGAGCAAATGGTCTGGCCAGATGAGCTCCCCAAGGGAACCTCGTCTCCTGGAGGTGAAAGGTCAGCCAAGTCATCCTGATTTCACTTTCATTCCAGGGATGTGTTTTGAGGGATGTCTGCTGGGATGCTGGGGGTCTGCACCTCCTATCCGTCCCTGGGCATCACTGGGCTTGTGCTCATTCCCCAAAGGGAACAAGCACTTCCCGAACACCAACGTGTTTCCGGCCTGATAACCTGTGAGCTACGTGGCCGCCGTCATTGACTCTTTGGGCCCAAGGATAACACTTAACATTTATTCCTCCTGGATTTCAGCTTCTTGAACGAGAGCCTATTTTGGCCTTTCAAGGTTTTGGAATCTTGAATCTGTCATTCTTCCTATTAGTGGCCCTTCCTCAACTCCTGTGAGATGCCACTCTGCTGACCCCCCTCCCCCTCTCCCCTCCGTTTTCTCATGTGCCAAATGAGGGAATGGACTTGGGGAGCTCCGAGGCCTCTCCTGGCTCCTCGCCTGGGTTCCTGCGACCCAACGTTTAACGAGTGACCTTCAAATGCCTAAAAGCACAATCTAGTCTTTTCAGGGACTGGTTTTTTCCTGGCAATTTTCCCATAGATGAATCCAACAAAAGGCTCTTTGGGCACATCCAGAAAGCCGGTCCCCCGAAAGATGGGCTTTAGAGATGGCTAGTAAAGCCCTGGTCTTGACCTTTTATGCCTCCCACGTGCACATCAATCATTGTCAATTGTTCGGCATTTACTGAGTACCAACCACATACATGAGATAAAATTTGTAAAGTATTCTGCAAACCATAAGCACTTATAAATGGCAGTAGTGGTTATTATTATTATTGTTATTATAGTCAAGCACTTTGCTTAATGCTGGGGATACAAAACAAAACAATTCTTTTCCTCAAGGAGAACACATTTGATTGGTGGACAACATGCAAACAATCAGTTACGTACAAGAAGAGAGACAAAGTGAATAGAGTGTTGGGCAGAATGTCAGAAGACCTGAGTTCAAATTCAGCCTCAGACATTTCCTAGCTATGTGATCCTCAGCAAGCCTCCATTTCCTCATCTATAAAATGGGAGCTAGAGATAGCAATGTGGCAGCTGGATGGATCAGTGGATAAAGAGCAAGAGCTAGAGATGAGAGGTCCTGAGTTCAGATTTGGCCTCAGATTCTTTCTGGCTGGGTGATCTTGGGCAAGTCACTTAACCCCATTGCTCAGCCTTTACCACTCTTCTGTCTTGGAACCAATATTATGTATTGATTCTAAGATGGAGGGTAAGAGTTAAAAAAAACACACACAAAACCAACAAAAAACAATAGCATGCCCCTCCGGGGTTGCCATGAGGCACCAGGAGAGCACAGTGCCTGGCACATAGTAAGCTCTTTATGGATGTTTGTTTCCCTTTTCCTATAGAGGAGATAGAAGGTAATATCAGAGGGAGACATCGAGTCATCCCTGCCTTCAGGAGACTTCCCTTCCACTGGCTTTGGAAGGCTAGGTTCAAGCTCAACTTGTCCAGGCACTGAGTTCTTTTCTGCCAACGCTCTGGCTTCCTTGGCTTCCGCGAGGTCTCCGCTAAAATCTCCCCTTGTACAAGAAGGCTCGTTTGAGCATAGACACTGTCTAGAACTTGCCTGCACAGGGTTGGTTGGATGTTGTCTCCTCCATGGAAACTTTAATTCCTCGAGGTCAGGGGCTGGTTTTTGCATTTCTTGGTATTCCCAGTGCCTGACACACAGTAGGTGCTTTTTGCATTTCTTGGCATTCCCAGTGCCTGGTGCATAGTAGGTGCTTTTTGTATTTCTTGTTGTTCCTAGTGCCTAGTGGACAACAGGTGCTTTTTTGCATTTCTTGATATTCCCAGTGCTTGGCACACAGTAGGTGCCTTTTGCATTTCTTGGTATTCTCAGTGCCTGGCACATAGTAGGTGCTTCATCAATGCCTGTTGACAGACAGACTGGGATATCACTAGCAGCTGGTGGGACCTGGGGAAGGTCTCTTTTGGGGTGAGATTCTGGCTGTTTTTATCTTGAGGAAAGCCAGAGCAATCAGGTCATTTGGGATCAGTTTCCTGATCTGAATAGGAAGGAGAGGCTTTTATAGCATGTGTTGAGTCCTGAGGAAGCCCACAGCATTTAGGCTCATTGAGGGCAGCGACTGTGGCTTTCTTCTTAGCAGGGAGAGGCCCGTGGGAGCCCAGATCCAGGGCGTCGCTTGTGGGGTGTGCTGAAGGATCACATTTTACACGGACTCCAGCCCGACGCTCCCATTTTGAAGATGGGGAAATGGAGGCAAGGAGGAGCCAAGTGGAATGTGAGTCCAAGTCAGCAACGCATTCAGGGCTCTCCTTTCGGTGCAGGACCCTGGAGAGCGGCAGACCCAGCCTGGGCGCCAAGTTGGCCTGAAATCCTCCTGTAATTTGCCTTGAGCTCGGAGAAAGTCATCGCAAGGTGGCCGCGCTAATACATAATAATGACACATGCAGGAAATACACCATTATTTATGCATGTGACGTGCTGTAAATTGCTTCCATCATCGGAACTAATTGGAGTGATTATTAATGCGGGGTTATGGACTGTCAGGACTGCTGTCTGTAATTACATTTGTGCAAATGCTTCATTACCTGCCTAATGAATCTGGCATACATGCGCGTGTAAACCACTGTTTTTGTTAACATAATGAAGGACATTTTTTTTTCTTTTTGCTTAGCTGCCTCCGTGGAACTGGGCTGACCTGGACGTCGAGGTTCAGCCTCCAGAACCGCTTCCCCCCCTGCAGGAGCTCCTCGACGGCCAAATGGCGGATGTCCACCGCCGGCCGCCGGGCACCCAGGCTCTCCCTGCCCTCCTCCTCCCCCCCCCCCCAGGGGTGCTGGGCAGACCCCCTACCTTCGCGCTGGCCTCCAAGTAGTTGTAGAGGATGTCAGCACAGATGGTGAGATCGCCGGGGTTGAAAGGGTAGCTCCTGTTCCAGCCCTGAGCACCGAACTTCCGCCTCCCAGCCACGCAGGCGTGGAAGTAGCACAGGGAGAAGAGGATGCTCTTGAATTCCTGGTCCTTGGAGCACGACTCCAGGGTGTCCTGGCACAAGAGGGAGAGAGGCCGGGGTCAGCGACCCGAGAAGCTTTCAGTCTCACAGCTGGGATTGGTCTCCCGAGAAGGGGGTGAATCCCACTCGAGATGCTTCCTCACTGAGTGAGCCCAGACAAGTCACGGAAACTCTTTTTGCCTCAGTTTCTTTATCTGCAAATTGGGGGCCAGAATCGCTCCTCCCTCCTGGGATGTTGTCAGGACCACACACACACACACACACACACACACACACGGGTGGGCACATTTTAAAATTCTACAAAAGCTGTATCCACTCACAGGAAGAGGGAAGAAGGTCAGTGGGAAGCCTTTTCTGCCTTGACATGTGAGATAATGGAGCAAGGGCTGAATTTTGAGCCTAGGGACCTGAGTTCAAAACTGGACTATTCCCCTTACTCTGTCAGATGACTCTGATCCCTGGAACCTCTTGAGTCTCAGGCCTTAAATGTATCCAATGAGGAGGGGTCTTTCTAATTCTAAATCTATGCTTTTAAGAAAAAAGGATGGGGGCAGCTGGGTAGCATAGTGGATAGAGTGCTAGATCTGGAGTCAGGAGGTCCTGCGTTCAAATCTAGCTTCAGACACTTCTTAGTTGTGTGACCCTGAGCAAGTCACTTAACCCTGATTGTCTAGCCCTTACCAGCTTTCAGTCTTAGAACTAATACAAAGTCAGAAGGATTTTGAAAAAAAAGAAAGCAAAGAGGATGGTGATCATCTGAATGAGCCAGGAGAATGTATGCAGTTCATATTTATTTACAAAATGATCTGCCTTTGGTGACTCAAGTCAAGAAGCCTTTATTAAGTGCTGACTGTATACTATGAGCTAAACTGGGGACACGAAGCCCCAAAGCGAAGCATCTGTTTTCAGAAAGCTTGCATTCTATTTTTGGAGGGCAGGACAAAGAAGGAGAGTAGTTTGTGATGGACGGTCAAAATAGAGTTTTTAACATTAAATGTTAGAAAACCCTACTGCTTCAAAGGACTTGGAGACAGTAAGACCTGAGTTCAAATTCTGCCTTCAATATTTATGGTGTAGACCAAAGGCAAGAGAGGCGGTCATTCCATGACTAAGGGTTTATTTAGTGCTTTCCAAGGGCCAGGCATCATGTTGGGGAGAGGGAGTCAAAGAAAAGCAAGCACACACGCACACATTCCTTATCCTTTCAAATCCACAGATTATTTGCCAAGAATTGACCACACAACATCTGAACAGTGTACCCAGGAGGAAATCTCAGAGGGAAGGTGCACGTGGGCAGGGCAGACCCAGAAAGGACTCATGAAGAAGGTAGGATCCAAGCGGAGACTTGAAGGAAGCCAGGAGAAAGTTGAGAGGGAAGAACATTCAGGAATAGAGGACAGCCAGTGAAAATACTCCTGGACACAGAGGAAAAGCAAGGAGGTCCGTGTTCCTGGGTCACAGAACACATGGACAGGAGGGAGGTGAGAGAAGCCTAGAAAGCAGGATGGAATCAGGCCGTAAAAGTTTAAAAGCAGCCGTGGAAGGGACCAATTGGATGACTAAGGGGAGACTTGAGACGTGAAACCCACCCGGGGCTCCTGCAACAATCTGGAAAATGATGGGTGTCTACACCAGGGTAGGAACTGTGTCAGGGCAGAGAACAGGGTGTATCCGAGAGACATGAAGGGAGGAATGGCAATACATGGGGTGAAGGCCAGTGGGGAGCTGGGGAAGAAGCCAAGCTGGTAAGTGAGTCTCAATAATAATGGGGAAGGCTAGAGCAGTGGAGGGTTGGGGGGAGGTAACGGATTCCGCTTTGGATGATTGAGGGCGAAAGTCTACAGGACGTTCAACTGGAGATGTTTCAGAAGCAGTTAGACGGCCAGGGGATAAAGTGCTGGACTCAAAGTTATAAACCTCATGGGAACAGAATTTTTAAAGGAATGAATTGCATAGCTGTAGGCTATAAAATAAATCCACATATATCTTCAGCATTTCAATATGTTATCATAAATTCCAGCAGGAAGCGATAGAGAAATGCCATTTGAAATAACTGTGGATAATATAAAATGCTTGGGAGTTTACCTGCCAAGACAAACCCAAAAACTGTATGAACACAACTGCGAAACACTTTTCATACAAATAAAGTTAGATCTAAACACCTGGGAAAATAGCAATTGCTCATGGGTAGGCTGATCCAATATTATAAAAATTAACTAAATTTATTGATTCAGTGCCATATCAATCAAACTACCAAAAATTATTTTTAGAACTAGAAAAAGATAATAAGAAAATTAATATGGAAGAACAAAAGGTAAAAAATACCAAGGGGATTCATTTTTAAAATGTGAAGGAAAGTGGCTTAGCTGTATCAGACCTCAAACTATATTACAAAGTTCGAACCTTCTGAACAATCTAGGACTGGTTAAGAAATAGAGTGGTAGATCAGTGGAATAAATTAGGTATACAATACATAGTAGTAAATGACCACAGTAATCTACTGTTTGATAAATCCAAAGACCCAAACTTTTGGAACAAGAACTCACCATTTGACAAAAGGTGCTGGGAAAAATGGAAATCAATTTGGCAGAAACCAAGTATGGACCAATATCTTATACTATGTCTATGTCTATGTCTATGTCTATATCTATGTCTGTCTATATCTATATGCTATAAGGTCAAAATGGTTACATGATTTAAACACATTTCCATAAGGAAATTAGAGCAGTATGGAATACTTAACCTGTCAGATTTATGGATAAGGGAAGAATTTATGACCAAAGAAGAGACAGCATTATGGGAGATAAAATGGATAATTTTGATTTACATTAAATTTAAAAGGTTTTGTGCAAACAAAACCAATGTAGCCAAGATTAGAAGGAAAATAGAAAACTTGGGAAATTTTTTACAGCAAGTTTCTCTGATAAATGTCTCATTTCTTAAATATATAAAGAAATGAATCAAATTTATAAGAATGGTCAAAGGATGTGAACAGGCATTTTTCAGAAGAAGAAACCCAAACCATCTATAGTCATATGAAAAAATGCTCTAAATCACTACTGTTTAGAGAAATGCAAATTAAACAACTCTTGGGTACCACCTCATGCTTATCAGATTGGCTAAAATGACAGAAAAGGAAAATGACAAATGTTAAAGAGGATGTGGGAAACTTAATATATTGTTGGTGGAGTTCAGAACTAGTCCAACCCTTCTGTAGAGTAATTTGGAGGTATTCCCAAAAGGACATAAAACTGTGTATGCTCTTGACCCAGCAATACCTCTATTAGGTCTGTATATGAAAGACAGGGAAAGAGAGGGAGAGGGAAAGGGAGAGGGAGGGAGGGAGGGAGGGAGGAAGGGAGGGAGGGAGGGAGAGAGAGAGAGGGGGAAGGGAGAGAGAGAGAGAGAGAGAAAGAGAGAGAGATGGAGGGAGGGAAAGAGAGGGAGGGAGGGAGAGAGAGAGAGGGAGGGAGGGAGGAAGGGAGAGACAGAGGGAAGGAGGGAGGGAGGGAGAAGGAGGGAGAGAGAGAGAGGGAGGGAGAGAGAGAGACTGAGGGAGAGAGAGAGGAGGGAGGGAGAGAGGAAGAGACAGAGGGAAGGAGGGAGGGAGGGAGGGGAGAGAGAGAAACTGATGGAGGGAGAGGGAGGGAGAGAGAGGAAGAGACAGAGGGAAGGAGGGAAGGAGGGAGGGAGGGAGGGAGGGAGAGAGAGAGAGAGAGAGAGAGAGAGAGAGAGAGAGAGAGAGAGAGAGAGAGAGAGAGAGAGAGAGAGAGAGAGAGAGAGAGAGAGAGAAGGAACAACCTATAGGTACAAAAATATTTATAGCATCTCTTTTTATGGTGGCAACAAAATTGAAATTGAGAGGATGTCCATCAACTGGGGGATGGCTGAACAAGTTGAGGTATATAGTAGTGATGGAATACAATTAGCTGTGCAGTAAGAAATTAAGAACAAGAAACTTTCAGACAAACCTGGAAAGATTTACATGAACTGATGCAAAGTGAAATGAGCAGAACCAGGAGGACATTCAGTAATAGGATGATCAATTCTGAATGACTTGGCTATTCTTAGCAGTGCAATGATTCAAGGCAGTTCTGAATGTACTTATGGTGAAATATTTTCTTCACCTTCAGAGAAAGAACTGTTGGAGTCTGAATGCAGATCAAAGCAACCTTTTTTAACTGTCTTTATTTTTCTTGGCTCTTTTGTTTGTGTTTCTTCCACAACATGACTAATATGAAAATGTTTTGCATGATTGCACATGTATAGCCTATACCAAATTGCTCGCCTTCTGACGAACATGAGAGGGGAGAAAGAGAATTTGGAACTCAAAATTTTAGATAAAATGTTTAAAATTTTTACATGCCATTAGAAAAAGTAAAAAAATTGAATTAAAAAATAAAAAGGAATAAAATCAATCTCTATAATACCAATGGTGGACTCCATACAGTGTGGCCAAGACCAACTCAAATAGAATTGAATCCCTGTGGATTATTATTGACTTGGAAAACCACAAATAAAAATGATCTTTGCCGTGTTGTGGGGTTTTAATCTGATTCCTGCTGCACTTGGGAGTTTAACTGGCTACTTTGAACCTATAGAGCTGCTTCAGACACTTAACAGTTGTGTGACTGGAGAAGAACCATAACTATTCAGAGCCTCAGTTTCCCCATCTGCAGAAAGGGAATAAAAGATATTGCACTGTTCATCTTAAAGGGTTGTTAAGTGCTGAATATATTCCCTGAGAGGGAGGTAAGGGACAGTGGACAAAGCACTGGCGTTGGAGTCAGTAAGACCCGAGTTCAAATCCTCCCTCTGATGCTCACTCTCTAAGCCCCCTTAGAGAGTTCCCTTATCTCTAAACTAGGGATTGAGAGACTGGATGGGAGGCCTGAACTAGATAACACACGCAGAGTCGTCTTGCAAACTTTCAGCCTTCCGTAAGGAGCATCTGTTCATGCCATTATAATGGCCTCGTGCTTTTGGTCTTTTCTGTTCTCTTCTCAGGATTAAAAACCCCAGAGGAGCCTCCTAGGTCGGAGCACGTGTGGTCAGGGACAGCCCTTTACCTCCGCCCATCCACAGAGCCATGAGCACTTTGCCGGCCTGATGATGTCTCCAGAATACAAGCTCAGCCTCTGAACAGCCTGAGCAGGGAGTGCTCGCCCGCCTCACGAGTTTGAAGCTGGTGGCGGCCAGTGGGACGTTCCCGGCGGGCCCTGGTGCTCCCTGCCATCTGTGACACACACACATTTACCTGTTCCTCCTTGCATATGTTGGTGGACAAAATCTAGGCTCCTTTGGGGGGAAAATGGGGCCATGTGGGCCTGAGGAGAGCCTTTCGGGCAACTCTGGGCAGGAGCAGGTGCAGGCGCTAAAGGATGCTGGCAGCATCCTAGGAGAAACGTTTCTGTGTCGGTGCTGCTGCCCATCAAGAGAGATGGAACCCTGAGGTTTGGGTGGCCATCGCTGCCCAGGAACGCTAGAGGACCTCAGCGCCGAGGTAGGAAAATGTGGGGGCTGTTTTCTGAGCCGGTCAAACATGTTGGCTAAAAGTCTGGAAACACATCTGCATTTACCACAAGGATTGGATCTATGTTTTCTATTAAATTTATTATTTTATTGTACTATAATTATTGTAATTATATATAATAAAATATTATGTCATAATATTTTATATTTATGATAATAAAGCAATAAAATTATAGGTAATAATAAAATATTATAGTATATAATAATTTTATTATTATGTTAAATTTAAACATTTAAAAAATGGTGACCACCTGAGCAGGGAGAAACCAGGCCGCTGGTTCATTGCTGGTGGCATTGCAGAGACCCTTTCCCTCAGCGATTCCATTGTTTAAATGCCCCTTTATAGGGTTATCAAGCCGAACAAAGAAAGCGCTGTTTGTTTAAAGCTTTTTCAGAGCAGCCTGTGTGAACAAGGAGAGGCCCCGGAGCTGTCCAGCAACAGAGGAGGGACTAAAGAAATACTGATACTTTATGCACTGAAATAAATTCATCAAAATGTAAATGGTTACTATAAGCAAGGAGAGCTGTTAGGGATATTTAATGTTGTTTTAAATAAAACATTTAATTAGGGAAAAAAATTGCTCAAACCTAACCACTTCACCCTGAGAGGCCTGGCATGAGAGTCCGAAGTTCTGGGTTCAAATTCTACTCTAATATTACCTCTATAACAGTGGGCAAGTGCCTTCATTTTCTTGGACCTCAGTTTCTCCATCTATAAAATGGAGTTGGGTTAGACGGGGTCCAAGGGTCCTTCCATCTCTAAAGCGGGGATCTCATGGCATGGACAGATGTCTCTGGATGGCAGAAATGAGCCCAAGCATGGAGGCTTTTGGAGAATCCAGAGCAGAAGGGTCTGCTATTGGGGTCGGCAGGCCATGGGGAAGGGGGTCCAGGCACTGCTTGAGCCCTGGGAGAAGGAAACGGCTCCCCCAAGCCCCGCAGACCTTCCAGGGGCTAGACGAAGGCGCCCCAGGACCCCAAGCCCAGGACTGCGCCAGCCTCGGGGGCTGAATTTGGCTCCTGTGCAAAGGAAAAATCGGGCTCTACTTCCCAGAAAAACGAAGTGGGATTCCCGACCTCCCGGCTGCTTCCCAGCCCCTCACGTTCTGCGGTTTGCTGAGTCAATAGGAAGGTATTAAATGCTACCTAATGACGGCGGCTCGAGAGCCGGCCAGTGTCTCAGGCCCGGCAGGGGTCGGAGGCTCCTGTGTCCGGAGCACTGGATGGAAGAGCGAGTGGCAAGGAGGAAGGAGCGAGAAGCCTGCAGAGGCTGCACGCCATGCCCCCCCCCCCCCCTTTCCCACGAGGTCCTCCCCCGGTCAGCGTTTGGGTCACCCAATGGGCTCGCTCTGCTCGTCGGCGGAGGAGGCAAGGCAGGAGCCCGAGAGAGCCCCGAGCGAGCACGACGGGCTCCCTCCACGCCCAGCTGAAGCACAGCCTGGCTCCAGACGAAGCCTGCCGGGCTCCTACCTGGTCAAAGTTGTAGAGCGCCGCGTGCAGGTTGGCCAGCATGCCCGTGGGGGGCTCGTTGGTGATCTTGATGGAGTTCTCCAGAAGGCCCGGAGGGATGACGTGCTCCTCGGCCGTGGGCGCCGGCTCCGCGCTCATGAAGACCCTGCAGTCCTGGTGGCCTTCCCGGCCCAGCCGCTCCAGGGCTTTCTCCAGCGTCCCCAGCCACTTGGTCACCAAATGGACGTTCTAGAAAGAGGTGACATTCGCTCTTGGTGAGACCGACGTGGTTGCCGGAGAGGCCTCTGATGCGGTATTTGGGGTTCTGTGCATTCGGGGATGGAGACCCAGCTGACTCTCGGCTTCTGTGCCTCGGGGTTCCCCTCTGATCTCTGAGGCTCCTCCCACGTTTTTCTCATAGGACTAAGGTTCAGAGGCCTCGACCCAGCCTCTTCATTTGAGTGGAGGAAAGCCAGGCCCAAGGGGCGGGGCTCTGTTCTTGACCAGCCCCGCCCATGCCTTTTCTCCACTGCGAAATGAGGGGGTGGAGCTTGTGGACCTCCGATGCTCCTCTGAGGAGATCCTGCCCAACCTCAGTGGGCGCCATTTCTAATCCTTGAAAGAGAAACAGGCCATTGATTAGGTGCTCAACCCGGGGCGTTCCTGCCCTCAAAGAGCCTCCATTCTAGTGGAGGAGGCCCTTGGGGGGAGCCTGTGGCTGCAGGCAAAGACGAGGGTCCATAGCACTGCCGCTGCGCAGACATACGCGGAACATCTCTTTCTACTCCCTTCCTTCTGGGCAGACTTCGACTCAGTCTCCAAGGCGGAACGGTGAGGTGTTTCCCTCCAAAGCAGGGATCATACCTGGCTCTGGGACTCTAAATGGGACCCAGAGTCAGGGGGTCCTGGATTCAAATCCCACCCCTACACTGACTAAGAGGGGCGATCTCGGGAAGCCTCCAAGCCTTGCTCCAGAATGGCTCCTTTCAAAGGGGAGCTTGGGCATCGCTTCCAGCCCTGGGAGCATTGCGGCCCCCTAAAAATCCCCCGGGGTCTGTTTGGTATTTCTTCCTATGCACAGGTTGTACCACCCCCCCCCCCCTTGGGAGCCTCTATGTCCCTCTTTGTCATCCCAGGACTGGGCTGCGCAGGGAGAGGGGCTGGACTCGGGTCTCCTGTGTTCAAGAGACTCCTCGAGGAGGTCACTCCCTGCATCACTGCCAGGGCGCCTTCTCGGCCACAGCTAGCCAGCACGGGAGGCTGGGAGCCCCGAAGACTCAAGTTCAAATGCTGCGCCAAATAGCTGTTAGCCAGACGAGCCTCAGTCATTGTTCGTCTCCTTCTGCCCCGGTTTGCTCAGCTCTAAAATGGGGACAGTAATATTACCGACCTCACAGGATTCCGATGAGGAGCAAACGGGATGCTGAGCACCCAAGCCTTAGAATACTCCGTAAGTGCTGGCTGTTATGATTTAACCCCTCACCTCCCATCTTAGAATCCGCACTGAGTACTGGTAGGCAAGGGGGAAAGTGACTTGCCCAGGGTCACCCGGCAGGGAAGTATCCAAGGCCAGACGGGTACCCTGTCTCTAGGCTTGGCTCTCTATGCACTGCTAGCTGCCTCCTGCGAGCTGTTATGATTACAGTCTTATGGACAGGTTAAGCTGGCCAGCATCCGAGGAAGGACTGGAACCCGGTCTTGCTGCCCAGAGATGGCTCCTTCTCAGCTCTGTGAGCACCTCCCTAGACCTTGGGCTCAGGCCCCGTCCTGGCGCCAATTCCGAGCCCGGGAAGGACCATCCCCAGAGCTCTCCCTTGGGGCTGCCCAGACCCACCTGGAGAATGACCCAGTGTCCCTCCTTGGAAGCTTTCTCCAACGCCATTTCCGCCACGGCCTCTTGGCCTTGGCCTAAGGATATGTTATGGAACTTTCCGGAATCCATGGTAAAGCCCAATTTTCTTCCTGGGGGAGAAAGGCAGGAGGAGGGGAGGCGGGAACAAGACAAAAGCACGAGCGTCTAATTTCTGCGGAGGTCACCGGACCGCCCCGGCCTTTCTTCCCCCCCTTTCGGGGGTCTCCAAAGGAAACTCCTTACAGTTTCAAGGAGCAGAAGCTGGGAGCTCGCCGTGTGGCATTTGAAAAGCCGGTGGCAATCCGCGCCTTGGCTTTGGGGATAATGGGGAGCCTGCCAGTCCCAGAGATGGCGGCCATTGTTCCCCGCTTCAGAAGCCCTTCCCGCGGACCAGAGCTTGGCCCTTTTTTAAAGGAGCAACATGTGGTAAATACGGCCTCATTTTTGTAACTGATTGGTTCGGCGGGTCAATGCCCGGCCTCTCACCTGGTGGGGCCCCGCTTTAAATGGAGCGCAGCCAGTCACAGCTGTATTAACCTGGTATTCTCCGCACTGGCTCGGGCAGGGTAATCCGGGCACAAAGCAAGCAGGCCCTGCACAATGGAGTACCCTGGCTCTAATGACCATGATTTAGGCGCAGGAGGAGGGGGCGCCAGATTAAAGGAGCAGGAGAAAATTGCCCTCCGGCCTCCTCCAGGAAAACGCCACCGACAGCAGTACAAAGGGCCCAACAGCGTGCCAAGCAGAGGAATGTGCCATCGGGAAATTTCTTCAGACTGCTGGGCGATTGTCTTGTGCTCTCCATAGACCCAATTTACACCACGCAGAAAAGGAACGAAGGCAGAGCAGGGCAACGGGTGGGGCAAGAGGGGGAGAGAGAGAAAGAGGAGACCCAGGGAGAGAGAAGGGCAGAGAAGGAGAGAGAGACAGAGATGGGAAAAGAGAGAGAGAGACAGGCACAGATGAGACAGGAGAGGAGAGAGGGAGAGGGGGGAGGAAGAGGAGGAGGGGGGAGGGAGAGAGAGGGGAGGGAGGGGGAGAGGGAAGGAGGGGGAGAGGGAGGGAGAGGAGACACAGGGAGAGAGAATGGCAGAGAAGGAGAGAGAGACAGATGGGAAAGGAGAGAGAGAGAGGGGGGAGGCGGAGGGGGGGAGGGAGAGAGAGGGGAGGGAGGGAGAGAGGGAGGGACAGAGGGAGACACATGGAGAGAGAGACAGAGGGAGGAGACAGACAGTCAGACAGAGAGATTGAGAGACAGACAGACAACAGACTGGCTTTAGAAAAGAAGAAAGGGTCAGTGCCCAGCACAGTGAATGGCACAAAACCAGTACTGTCTACTGATGGTGAATGGATAAGGGAGACACCTCAGGCCACCAAGAACCTCACCAAGGACCTCCACATCCTTGAGCGCATCCACTCCTGGGGACAGGATGAAGAACACAGGGGTGGCTGGACTGCTCTCTTCATAGGACTTGCCCAAGTCCAGGCGGGGCCCCTCCACATATCTGGGGCCCAACCTCTCCTCCACAAAGTTCCTGTTTCCAAAGAAAGGGCAGGGCATTAGAGGACAGGAGTCGCATTATCCTGGTCACTGAAGGACAGGGGAACCGATGCTATGGGCTGAGGAACGAAGGGGTCCTGCTAATTCTCTGGGCTGTTTTGTTTTGCCCTTTTGAATTTTTGGTTCTCATTGGTGATTTAGTGAAAAACAAAACAAAACAACCTCCCTGTATGGAAGCTCCCTCCAGCGATGCACCTCAGCCTCAGAGGTTGTCTGGGAGGTTGTGATTTGCTCTCGGTCACACAGACCCTCTAGTCAGAGGTCAGACTTGAACTTGGCCCTTCCTGTCCTTTTCCATCCCCTTTCAAATACTGTCTGTTCCAGATCCTCTGGCCTGCAGCTTCTCCTTGACATTCCACCTTCTGATTCCCTCCTCTCTGCTAGTAGATCCCCCGCTTCCTTCTAAGACCATTCTCCCCCACCTCCTCTCGATTCCATCTTGCCATGCATCTAAGTGACCCCTCGTTCCTGCGAGGCCCCAAAGGCCGATCCAGCTCTTAGTTTGGTCTGGTGCAAACTTCCACAAGGGGAATTGACAGGGCAGACCTTTAGAGACCACCAGACTGGCGGGTGGAGGGACTGCGGGCAGCCCCTTCCTAAGCCCGGGTCTCTGCTGCCTGGTCCTCCCTCCCACCCACCAGTCGAGGCTTCCATCTGTCCCCTCCACTCCTCTCGGGATGTGGCTCCCCTGGGCAGCCTCTGTTTCTCCTCTAGGATTCTGTGTTTGCCCAGCGTCATGGGCTCCGCCATCAAGGCCAGGCACACAGTACGTGCTCCATCAGCCGAAGAGGTGCCCACTGCCCGAGCGGACGTCACCAGGGGCTCCTGGCTGCCTGGCTAGCCTCGCGGCCCCCCCCCCCCCCCCCAGCTGCTTCCTTACTCCCGGCTGCCGTACCTGAGGGCGTAGGTCACGCGGTCGGGCCGCGCGGCTCTCAGGATGATCAGCTTTTGGAGAGGACTTTTATTCTTCCATTCCTGAGGAAACTTTTCTTTCTCTGGGCTTTCCGACTCGACCCACCTCTTCCACTGCTTGGCAGAGCCTTCCACATCGCGGTCCAGCCCTCGGAACTCTTCCCTTCGGGCGATTGCCTGGAACAGAGTGGGGTGGAGGGAGAGGAGGCGGGCAGTGTGAGGGGAGGAGGAGGGGCGTCTAGCCTTCGCTTTCCTGTGCCTGGGCTTTCTGGTAGGGACCTCTTCACTGACGCAGCAGGTGACTCCTTTGTACTTCATCACCTTGGAGAGCGGCCTGGGGCTTCAGGAGGTTGGCTCGCCTGGGCAGGGTCACTGAGCTGGTCTGTGGGACCCCACTGAGCACCCCCCACTTCCCTTGTCTGAAGGAACAGCCCTCGTCACGGCGCCCAACGCTGGACCAGCTGGCTGAGTTTACAACCATGAAACATTGGATGAGGGCGATCCGCTTTCTTTGTAAGGGGCTAAAAATGCTGAGGCCTCATTGGACTGCCCAAGGCTGGCTCTCTCCATCTTATCTGGGTCCCATCTGCTCCTTCCACCCAGTCCCAGCTCGATGGAAGCACCTTGAGGGCAGGGACTATTCTGATTTGGAATGTATATTCTCAGCCCCTTCCTAGTATTTGGCACACAGTCCATCCTTAATACATTATTGTAGAATCAGTTCAGTGGAAACAAGGGGGAATATAGAATCCAAGGACCTGAGTTCGAATTCTGATTTTTAAAAACTTGTTCACTGGGTGACCCTGAGGAATTCACTTTGGATGACAGATTTAGAGCTACCAATGACCTTTGGAGCCATCTACCCCAGCCTCCAATTTATATATAAGGGGCCGAGGCTTTGCCTGGTAAAGGGACATGGCTGAAGTTTCATTAGAGAGCAGTGCTGGAATCAGAACGGTGGGAGACTCGCAAGCCAGAAGCCATTTTTGCCATTGAAATGGGGCCTGACAACTTCATTTGCTCTCTTGGGCTCCATCTACACACCTAAGAGAACTGTGATTTGAAATAAGATTTGGAAATTGCAAAACAATCTTCCTAACATACCTTAATAGCACTCCATGACGGCGTCGTTAGGAAGTCGACGGGACTCGGGTAAGTGTGTTCTACTGTGAAGCGAAGCAGGAAATCCAATTCAAGGCCTTCTATCTCTTTATTTCGCAGCAGAATCTTGACAGTACACAAAATGGAAAAAAGGTCATTAGGTTTCCCTCCCAGTCACTTCTCCCTTCGAGCATTCACCACTTAACCGGCGGGAGTGAATAAGCAGGACAAAGTGTGCTAATCTGAGAAGTCTGCCAGACGCACCTTCTCCAGCTCTGAGAAAGGGTTTTCAATGGAGCCAATGATTTTTAAACCGGTAATGGAAATCTGAGAGAGAGAGAGAGAGAGAGAGAGAGAGAGAGAGAGAGAGAGAGAGGGAGGGAGGGAGGGAGGGAGAGGGAGACAGACAGACAGACAGACACAGACACAGATACACAGAGACAGACACAGAGAGAGGAGACAGAGAGAGGAGATAGAGAGACAGAGAGACAGAGAGATAGAGACAGAGACAGAGAGAAAGACAGAGAGACAGACAGAGATAGAAAGAGACAGAGACAGAGACAGAGAGGGAGAGAAGGCATCATTGATGAAGGCAGATCAATTCCAGCCCCCTGGCACCTATTACCAAAGGGTAGCAAATGGGCTCCCAGACATGATTCTCTACAGGCAGAACAAAATAAGAGAAGTTCCCTTAGTATTCAAGGTACCAAGGCAAAAATAGTCAGTAACCACTCAGATGAATGGCCTCCCAGATGGCAAAGTTGGGTTGGACATGGGAGACTGGTCCTTGCAGAGAGCCGAGATCTAAGGGTCAAGTTAGCAAGGGAGCTGGGATGGAGGCAGTATGGGGCACTGTCTCCCCTGGTGTAGAATCCAGCTCATCTATGCCTGGGAAGCATCCTAAGACTTAGATCTAGAAGAGACATGGGAGGCAATCCAGTTTAACCTTCCCATTTTACAGATGAGGACACCAAGGTCCAGGGAGGCCAAGTAATTTGATAATATCACACATGGAATCAGTGAGGTCATATTTGAACTGAGATCCTTTGACTCTAAATTTACTAGATAGGATTAGGATAATTGTCATCAAGTATGTGGAAGAGAGGTTAGTCTTGTCCTGCTTGGCACCAGAGGGAAAAGATTTAGGCTTGATGTCAGGAAGAACTTCCTAAGCGTGAGAACTACCCAAGAATGGGCTGGATTGCTTTGGAACATAGTTAAGTTCTGTCTCATTTTAAGTCTTCAAGGAAACAAAAGATAGCCTCTTGTCAGGGCCAATAAAACGCTGGAGTGGGAGATGGCCTTGCGAGCCGCAAGTGGACTAGATGATTGCAAGTAAAACTTTGAACACCTTTGAAAGTTGATTTATTGACCAAGAGATTAATCATACATGGCTGATATCTGGCGTAATAACTACTTTCTGGGGTTACAATGGGGGAGGGTGACTGTGGTCCCTAACATGAATTACCTGAATCAGTGAATCCTAATCTATGGGAAACTACTGAGCCAAGTAATCAATAAACCAGTTATGTGCCAGGCATGTGGAACTGTCAAAAGCTACATAGCCCTTGGCCCTTTGAGAGGCTTCTCTTCCAACAGGGAAAGCAACATCCACGGATATAAGGATATAGACAGTAACACAGGCAAAAGAGAGAGAGATGGTCACCTTGGGCATGGGGCGGAAGACAGTGGGAGGCTAGAGGCAGAGAAGGAGGAAGAAAAGCCTCCCATAGAGGGTAGTGCCTGAACTGAGCCTGGAAGGAAACAAGAGATTCCAAGAGATTAGGGGAAAGTGAATTCCAGGCATGGAAGATGACCAAGAATTGTATTTGAGGGCACCAAGAAGGCCAGAGTGCCAAGAAGGGAGCCATATGTAAGAAGATGACAGAGAAACAAAGGAGTCAGACTGTGGACTTGCCCCAAGTCAAACAGGAAGGAAACCTGGCCCCCCATACCAAATTTAGCACCTTTCCCATTTTACCCAATTGACCTCCCTGTCTTATGAGGTCTCATAATTTCCTCTCTTTCTACTTACCATCTTCATGGAAGGTCCCTGAAGGAGAGGAAACAGGACAAGACATGAGGCTGTGTTTTGACAACTGATATGACAAGGACCAGGGTGGAGACTGGAATTTCCAACAATCTACCATCTTTAAACTCAACCATCTACTAGGTCAATTCAGCTGGTCCCATTTAAAATAGTTGCTGCTGTTGGCGTTGAGTTGTTTTTCAATTGTGTCTGACTGTTTGTGACCCCATTTGAGGTTGTCTTGACAAAGATACTAGAGTGATTTGCCATTTCCTTCTCCAACACATTTTGTAGATGAGGAAATTGAGACCAGAAGTGTGAAATGACTTGTCCAGAGTCACACAGCTAGTGAGTGTCTGAGACCAGATTTAAACTCAGAGAGATCAGTCTGCCTGATTTCCAGGCCCTGGGCTCTATTGATTGAATCACCTAGCTATTCCATTTAATAGAGACACAATGATAAAATACTGTGGTGTGGCTGGGTAAGAGATAGTCTATTCTCTTTCTTATCTCTTTTATACAGGTGTAGGAAAACCAGAAAAACCTTAAACATCCTAAGCCTTGGAGACCAAGTCAGTTGGGGGCCACAAGTGGTGTGTTGCTTTGGACCAGAACAAGCTTCATGATCATCTTGGTCAGTTGTGGTACAAGAAGCCTCTGGGAAGGTCCATTCTCCAGTGGGTCTGGAATTCTTAGGCTGACCTAGAGGAATTTGCTTGATGGATGAAGGTTTGTGATAGGATGTGCTTAATAAACATTTTTCATTCCTTCATCCATCCATCCATCAATCCATCCATCCATCCATCCATCCATCCATCCATCCATCCATCCATCCATCCATCTATCTTCATCCATCCATCCATCTATCTATCCGTCCATCTATCTATCTATCTATCTATCTATCTATCTATCTATCTATCCATCCATCCATCCATCCATCCATCCATCCATCCATCTCTAACTTAAACTCTTCAACCCACAGCAGAAACCTCACAGAGATACTGAGGACACCCCAGGCAGCCCCAGGCTGTGTCTCTGGATCCAGAAGAATAGCCCAGGCTCTCTTAACCATCCCGGACACTCTTCCCTACCTGAAAAGTCATCTGGGAGAGGAAGGTGAGCTTGTCCTTTTCAAACAGAGCCTGGCTGGTGTTGAGGAAAACAGAGTAGGTGATGCTTTCCATCAGGTGGGAGAGGCGCTCCTGAGTGTCCTCTGCCTTTTCCGATTGCCTGATGGCTTTGTGGAAGAGAGTATTGAAAGCCTGTGGAGGGAGCATGAAGGTTCTCTTAGAAGGGGGCAACTACAATGTAGGGGCCAGTCCATGGCATTCAGGGTGGGGGTCTGGGTATTTCTACAGTGATGAAGAAAGCCAGGGAGGACCAGGGAATTCTTGGCTATGCTTGCACTGATTGCCTTCTCTTTAAAGAGGTGCCAGTCATGAATGTGGGGTTTTGTGCTGTTTGTTCTCTAATGATCCCAGGGGCAGATGGGAGGGAGAGAAAATACATTTTTGTTTATTGAAAATAAAATGAAAAACAGTGCCATCTCAAGGGCGCCCCAAGGCTCTGGGACTGAACGGGGGAGCTGGAGAACCTTCCCACTGGGATTCCTTGTTCTGTTGGCCACAAATGTCACCTACCTTCTCCCCCAGCCTGTCTGCCCTTTATCTGTCTCTCACAGCTCTCCAACCCATCCCCAGGCCTTTGGAGACTTTCCCCACCTTCGGGAGAGTATGATTGGATGCAATTCAATGAACTCACTAACCCGTTATTCATTTAGACTACAAGCTCTTCATGAGGACCTAAGCTCCCTGAGGGCAGGGGTTGTTCCCCTTTTGTCTTTGTATCTCCTAGCCTTGGCACAGGGCTTGGCACATGGAGGTGCTTAAAAAATGGCTATTAATTATGGGCCTTCTGAAACATGAAAGCCATCATCTCTCTATTTTGCTGGATGCTCTCTTCCATGGCATGGGGTGGCGAGAGAGGGATGGGATAAAACAATTAATTAAAATGAAATAAAAATTTTAAACTTACATACAAGAAAGTGTGTTAGGGGTTTGAAGAAAAAACCCACCCAAGCCACAACCTTCTCTGCCCTCCAGGAGCTCGCTTCCTTTCCACGTTGGGGATTTGGCTCATGCAAAGAGGAATAAATCTCAAGTATACAGAAAAATCCCCAGAATGCCAAGTCTCTGTTGTGGTACAATGTAAAAATGAACTCTTTATCCTCCCCAGAGTGCAATTATCTGACTGATTTTGTGGGAAATGGTGACAGAAGAGCATTCTGAGCAGCAATGGGGAGGGTGGGGACAGAACGTGTATTTCCAAAGCACCCCGAGACCCAGCCAGTGGCATCCTTGGCTTTGTCAGAGAAAGAGCAAGCCTGCTGACCGTCCAGCTTCTACAAGGGTGCCGGCCGGCCGGTGTGACCTTACCTTCAAAGAGAACTGATAGATGGGGTTGATTTTTCGGAGGTCATTAATGACAAAGTACAAAAGGGCCGCTCTGGCTGCCACTGGTCTATAACAGTCCCTGGCTTCATTAATTTTGGCTTCATTTTCTTTGCCTTCATCCACCTGGGTTGGGATACATTTAAAAAACAAATCAGATCACTCTTCATGCCTCCTGTGATGGCCTGAACAAGGAAGTGACATGTTTGAAATGAGAAATCAGGAGGGACATAAAATATGTAACGTGGATGGAGTCCAGAAGCGGGAGTGACTCCGAGATGGATGTGTTCCTATTTTAAAATACACCATTAAGAAATCTATTTCTCCCAAGTACATGCAAAGCCATTTTGTAGCATTCTTTTTTTTAAGGTTTTGAGTTCCAAATTCTCTCCCTCGTTGCCATCTTCCCATCCCCCTGGGATGAGAGCAATCTCATATAGATTTTTGTGTGCAAACATGGAAAACTTTCCCCCATATCAGTTATAAAGTACATATTGTTGGTTTTTAAACTGAATAGTGAGCCAGAATGGAGGACAGGATTGAGGGGTTCTATGGAAGTATGGTCCAGAGAAAAGAACCATAGTTCTAAACTCAGAGGATCTGGATCTAAATGTACCTGGGATCAATTAAACTCTTGAGTCAAGGTTTCCTCATCTGTAACATGAAGGGGGTTGTACTAAATGGCTACTTCTAGTTCTTCTAGAAAACAATCAGAATCATCTCCATCAGCTCATTTTAGTCCTACAACAATTCTGGGAGGTGGTGGCTCTATTATCCCCATTTTACAATTGAGGCCACTGAGGCAAAAAGAGGTTAAATGACTTGTCCAGGATCATATAGCAGAGAAGAGGCAGAACTTGATCTCAAGTCTTCCTGGCTCCAGGTCCAATGTTCTAGCCATACACCATGAAGCTGTCTCGAAGGTCCATGAGTTCTCTTTCATGTCCTCATTTCGAATGTTTATAATGTCAAGTTGTGGCAAACTTCTAGTAATCTTGGTGGCCATGTTGGGAAGATCAAATTCTTCTGGGGCATTAAATTAAAGAATGGAAATGAACTTTATTTTGTAGCTGAAGTGGTTTGCCATTTGCCCCGGGAATGAAAGGGGGCCCTGGCTTGGCCATTCTTGGCCTTTGAAATGGACCAGGAATGGTTGTGAAAATTCTGCTGGGTTCATTCCATGCCAACAACTTTATTGGCCAACGAGGTATTCTGGTCCAACCAAGGTCAACAGTAATTACATCCAACACGCACACTGGGCTCTAAGGGGAGGGGGCTCTTTGATAGCTATCCCCCCATCTCCACTGAATTCAGCAGCCAAACTCCCCAGGAGCTTTCCTGACATTCTGCCTTTGGGTTAGCCACTGGATACATTCCGAGCGCCCATCAAAGAAAGGCTGCCTCCTTCACTCCTTGCTAAGACATGGAACATTTTATTCCTTTTCTTTAGGACGAGATTTTGATCAAAGGCAGCAGGTTTTTCCAAGCTCCCCCCTCCCAGAGAATTTTCTGCACATCTGACTGGTGCTGGGGGCACAGATGGAACCTGCCGATGGATGATAGGAAGGGATGTCTGGAACCTCCCTGAGGTAGGACGATGAAAGATAATGACTGGGGTATGGGAAACACCAGAGCCATGGGAAAGGATCTGAAGGGTGGTCATCTGGAAGAGGGAGCAGCCTGGTTCTCCTCTGTCTTAGGGGGCAGCAGAACAGAACTAGGAGCCCTTGAGAGCAGGCAGATTTAGGAAAAACAACCCGAGCTGTCCTGCAGTGGAGTGAGCTGCTTCAGGGACCACCAGGTGCCCCTCCCCTAGAGCATTCTGGGTGCCGGGGCTGGTCAAGTTCAGGGTGGACTCCGTGGCGAGGAGTCTTGTCTCGCTATGTAATTCTCTGATTTTTAAAATGAATTTCAAAGCTGGATTTTACTTTGTTAACGGCCCTGAGCTTGCCCATGGAGACAGGGACGGGAGCTGCCACAAGGGCCTGCCTGTCCTCCAGTTTAGCTGCCAGTATTCTTAGGAATTCGATAGTTTTAAAAAATTGGGGTTGGACGTGCAAAAGACAAAGCTGCTGCTGGCACTTGGCACTCATGGCCAGGAGCTGGAGAATCCCGTACGTGTGCTCAGAGAGGGCACTACCTAGGGCAGAGTCTTTGCTTCTTCTCTTCTCTGAGGCTCAGAACCCCAGGACACATTCTCTTGGACAAAGGGCCATCACAGACAGGCTGGGTCCAATCTCTGAGCTGGAAAGGGGCTCCATGGCCTTCGAGTCTGACTGGTACCCATTAGAAACCCACTGGCCATTATGGGCTTGTCCATCAAGCTGGAAGGGACCTCAGAAGCCATCTGATCTCACCCACTGACTTTACAGCCAAGGGCACTGAGGTTCGAGGAAGTAAAGGGGTTTGCCCAAGGCTTCCTGGGTAGTATATGTCAGAAGTGAGTTTGGAATACTCTTCTCTCTTCCCATCTCTGTGTCTTCTTTCTCTTTCCTTGAGAACTAAGACCCCGAGGGGTGTGTAGACACAAGCAAATACAGGCATGTGTTATTTAAAGTCAATACTCAAGGTGAGAATGTTGATCTTCTCATCTTGAGTTCTGAATTCAAGCACAATGTGTGTTCCCACATGTAGATACATATGGACACATCATATCCACATGTATATGTGTACATATATGTAAGGTGTTATTGTAATTCAATACAGATGAGAAAACAATAAAATATGGCAGTCCTTGGAATCTTCTGTGTATGTAGACATACAAAGTGATATGTGTATATGGTCATACATGAATATATTTATGTGTGTACATATATAAATAAGAACACACATATATTGATAGGGAATGGACCTGTGATTTCATCAGTCTAAGGAGAATTAGTGAGAAAACAGTCTTTACCAATACAAATTGGCATCTTGCATGTCATGTGTTTCTTAGAAATTTGCCTGAAGCACTAAGAGAATGAATGACTTGCCCAGGGTCACATAGCCAGGATGTTTTATGTCTTGAGCCCAGGTCTCTTGGTTCTGTGGCCAGCTTTCTGTCCACTATGAAACACTATTTTGATAAACAGCTAGAACAAATAGGATAGAGAGAGAAGAACAGATGGATGGTGGTGAAGAACTGGAAACTGAAGGGATGTCCATCCATTGGGAAATGGCTAAACACGTTGTGGCATCTGATTGTGATGGGATACACTGCACTGTAAGAAATGAGGAGCAGGTTTGTTTGGGGGGAAAATGGAAAGAATTACAGAAATGTAATGAAGAGTGAAGGAGTAGAACCAAGAGAACATTATATACAGCAACAGAAATATTGTTGGAAGAATGACTTGTGTACATCTACTCCAGAGAAAAAACTGATGAATGGAAATAAGTAAGACGTAGTTTTACGTTTATATGTATCTTTTGGTCAAATGATGTCTTCTCTAATGGGGGAAGAGGAGGGAGGGAGTTAACTGTGTATTTTAATCAAACAAACAAACAAATACATTTAAATTTAAGAAGATGGGTAGATAGAAGGATGCATGGATAACTAGGTAGATAGATAGATGATTAATAGATAGAAAGATAGATAAATAAATAGATAGATAGATAGATGGAGGGATGGATGGATGGATGGATGGGTAGATGGATAGATAGTAGTAGTGGTAGTCTCTCAGTGACCGAGAATGACAATTGTCTTTGTGCATTATCATCTATTGATGTACCCTCATGTGGCTTTGGAGTCCAAAGGCTGAGGCACACAGTCTGTGGCACACGGGGCCTGGGACGCCAGTTGTTATGGGAGGTGCGGTTGTGGCCTGGTGTCGGTGTTCACACGCAGCAGCAAGACGTCGACGTCACTCATCTTCAAAGGTGGCGGCGGCATGGTGAATGTGGGTTCGCCAGCTGCTTCTGTCAGAGGCAGCGAGTTCTAGTTGCTTTGGTGTAATGCCAGCCCACCTCAAGTTGGACTTTAGCTGATCCTTGAATCTTTTCTTTGGTCGGCCTTGTTTCCTGAGTCCAGCTGACAGTTCACCGTAGAATACCTGTCTTGGTATTCGCTGTGGGTCCCTGCGGATGACGTGTCCAGACCATCGTAGCTGGGCTTTGAGGACCAGGACTTCGATGCTGGTGGAGTTGGCTCTGTCGAGGACTTCCTGGTGGGTGATTCGGTCCTGCCATCAGATCCTCATGATTGACTGGAGGGAGCGTTGGTGGAATTGCTCCAACTGCTTCATGTGCTTCCGGTACAGTGTCCGTGTCTCACAACTGTACAGGAGCGAGCTGAGGACCCCTGCGTTGTACACTTTGAGCTTCGTCGCAGTGCTTACACCTCTGTGTTGGAGGACTTTGCAGCGCAGCCGCCCGAGTGCCTGGCTGGCCTTTTGGATCCTGGCATTGATCTCGTGGTCGAGGGACCCGTCGTTGGCGATGGTGATGCCCAGGTACTTGAAAGTGTTGACGTTAGAAAGCTGCATGATTGTAATGCACGGCTGGTTCGTTGGCCTCCCTGGTGCAGGTTGGAACAGCACCTCTGTTTTGCTGAGGCTGATCGTCAGGCCAAACAGTTTTGTTGTGGTGGAGAACCTGTCCACAATGGTTTGGAGATGATTTTCTTGGTGGGCCATGAGAGCACAGTCATCTGCAAAGAGAGCTTCCAGGATGAGTCTCTCTGTTGTCTTTGTTTTTGCAGTCAGGTGGCGAAGGTCGAATAGTGAGCCATCCAGTCGGTATTTGATGTAGACACCCAGGTCTATATCCATCACAGCATGTCGTAATACTTGGGTGAAGTATAGGTTGAATAGTACTGGAGCAAGGACACAGCCTTGTTTCACACCATTGGAGATGTTGAAGTGATTGGAAGTCTCTCCGCCAGATAGGACTTCCCCTGTCATGTCGACATGAAAGAGCTGGATCAGTTTGATGAATTTTGCTGGGCAACTGAGCTTGCTGAGGATCACCCACAATGCGTCCCTGTTCACTGTGTCGAATGCCTTTGTCAGGTCTATGAAGACAATGTAGAGACTCAGGTTCTGCTCAAGGCATTTTTCCTGCATTTGCCTCACCGTGAAGACCATGTCGATGGTGCTGCGATCTGGTCGGAAGCCACATTGTGATTCAGGCAGGTTCTGCTCTGAAACAGATGACAGGAGTCTGTTGAGCATAACACGGGCGAGGATCTTTCCGGTAGTGGAGAGTAGTGAGATGCCTCTGTAGTTGTCACAGGCTGCTCGTGAGCCTTTGTTCTTGTATAGGGCTACAATGGAGGCATCTTTGAGTTCTGGGGGCATGTCTTCCTCTTCCCATATGCTGGTCAGCACTATGTGGAATGCCTGGAGCGCCTTTCCATTTAAGGCCTTGTACACCTCAGTTGGGATCCCGTCTTTACCGGGTGCCTTGCCTGCACTCATTTGTTTAATGGCTTTTTGGACTTCCTCTATTGAAGGAGGGCCATCAAGTTGTTCAATGGTGCGGTTTGGGGGGATCTGGTCAAGGGCGCTTTGGTCGACTGAAGAGGGTCGGTTGAGAAGCTGACTGAAGTGTTTTTTCTACCTGTTGCTGATGCCTTTTTTATCTTTTATGAGAGTGTCACCGTCAGAGGATAGCAAGGGAGTGGTGGTGGGTTTTGATGGCCCATAGACAGATGGATAGATAGATATAGATGAATACCAGCCGCCAAGAGAGCTGTGGGATTATAGTCACATTCTAAAGGGAAGCCAACACATAAAGAGAATTGGAAAGGGAAGGGGGAGCAAGGAGAAGGTACCCACACTGGCAGAAGTATGCCTAGGGAGCCTGCTAGCCAGGCAATAAAGTCACCTAAGGAGTAGAATTGGACAGCAAATGAAGAGAGAGAGGCCGGGGCCCCTCACAATGTGTTGTCTCCTATAACATAAAGGCAGGCAAAGTTCCACTGCCCAAGTTGCTCACCTATACCACCTTAGTAGAGTGGATAGAGAATAGGACTCAGTCAAGAAGACCTTGGTTCCCATCTCCACTAGTAGATCCTGGCTGTGTGACCTTTGGCAATTCATTCGCTTAATCTCTCTGGGTCCCTGCCAAGTGTCAACAACTCAGAGCAGATGTTGGTGTGCTTCAATAGAGGGAGTTTCTTACCACTATGACTGGACCATCGAATATAGACAAATAACCTGTGAAGCAGAACTGGTCTCTGCTCTAATCTAAAGTATCTTAAGAAATGGAGTATCCAGATATGACAACTGCTACCTGAGCCCATCGGGTCCTTAAATAGCCATGCCTTGTATGGTCTCAGGTCATCCCCAGTTAATCCCAATAGCTCTTAGAAGACTTTCTACACTGAACATTTGGGGATCCACATTGGAGGAAGATGGAGTTCTGCTGATGGAGGGCAGGATTGTAGCACATATGGATAATGGAGGCAAGATGGATTCATTGGGTAGGCACCTTCAAGGTATTACTTTCTCTTTAAAGCCAACCCATTTTTCCTCATCGGAATGTGGTATGGTGGAAATCGACCTTGGGATCAGAGGACCTGTGTTCACATCCCACCCTCTCTGATGTTCACCTCTCCAGATCTCAGTTTCCTTATGTAGAGAATTCAGGGGTTGGACTCAGTGGCCTCTGGGGGGCCCTTCTAGCTCTAGAACCTGCCCATGTCCATATTGCAGAGCCTACCTTGAGCTCTATTTCTGCTGCTGTGGATTTGGTGATTTCCAGTTTCTCCACCAGCTCTGTGTCATCCAAGAAGCTCCCCTCTGCTGTGGACAGATGGAGGAGGAGATCATCTTCCAGATGCTTCAGCTCAATCTTAAAGTCATTCTGTTGCTTTGTCAGAACTGACTAATAAACATTCAAAAAGGAGAAAGGAGAAAATAAGACAAGGCTTTTTGTCATCCTCCCTGGAGAGGTGGGTCCCTGGTGTTTGGGTCAATCAAATGTCTTCATTAGTTAGAGATTAGGTCACCTGTGTGACCTTGGATAAGTCACCTCAATGGGCCACCATCTCATCAGCACATCAGACCAGATGATTTCTAAAATCCCTTTTGAGTTCTAAGTCTATGATCTCATGAACTAGCTAAGTCCCTTATCACTTCAGACCTTATACTTTACAAACTGGACTCTGCCCACAATGGCCAACCATCTATACTCTCCATTTCTGGGATCAGTCTTCTCTTCTTTGTTGGTCTGAATGCTGCCTTGCCTTCAAGGCCTAGACTGAGTCCTACCTCCTTCTTGAGCATAGTTTTCCCGGTTACCCTGGCCCTGAATCATCCTTCCTTCTTTGAACAATTTCCTGCCTTACTGTTGGACTGGACCACTCAGTGCCAGGTTACTCAGTAAAGTTAGTGGTCCCAATGGTCCAAATAGGAAATCTCAATGTCCCACCTAGAGTGTTAGCCCCAAGAGGCCAGCTTCTCTTTATCTTTGCTACCTGGCACATCCTAGCAATGGGGATAGAGATGACCCCTGTGGTCTCTGTGGATAGGGAACTTCCTTCTACCAAGGCAGTTGGGCACTTTCTTGTCTTCCACAGTTGTCTGGGGCCCTTAGAGGCTGACCAATTTGTCTGGGGTTACACAGGCAATGTACATTAGTCAGGACTTGAATTCAGGTCTTCCTGGCTCCAAGACCTGTTCTCTCCCCATTGGCTCCATCTCCAATTCCTAGAATCTGCTTTCTTCACAAAAAAAAATGTTTCAAAAAACTGTTGCAGATGATTTGGGTTTGGGTTTTTTCCTTTCTTACCTTGAGTTTTTCCAAATCTGGCCGTTCCACACTGACCACATCTGCCAAGAGCTGGGCTTCCAACCCATCTTCTGTGACAGTAAAGTTGAGGAGGGTGGTCTGTGCCTGCAGCTCAGGCTTGTAGTGAGGATTAGCCAATTTTGTGTGCAAGATGAGCCGGAAGTTTGGGTGAAATTCGCATTCTCTGTCCCCAATCCTGATAAACCTGGGCATAGATACCAAGATTTAGAGGGAACTCACAGCTGAGAAGCAGTCTTGACTCTGGTCTTGCCCGTGGCATGCACTCAGACACACAGAAATCCTCTACAGACACAAGAGGATGGAGGCTTGCTCCTTCCTTCCCTCCATTATTCCTTCCCTCCTTCCTTCTTTCCCTCCCTCCTTCCCTCCTTCCTTCCTTCCTTCCTTCCTTCCTTCCTTCCTTCCTTCCTTCCTTCCTTCCTTCCTTCCTTCCTTCCTTCCTTCCTTCCTTCCTTCCTTCCTTCCTTCCTTCCTTCCTTCCTTCCTTCCTTCCTTCCTTCCTTCCTTCCTTCCTCATTGCCAAGTGTGGGAGTCTCTGAGGTAGTGTCACAGTGCATTGAACATGGGCCTGGAGATAGGAAGCCCTGAGTTCAAATCCTGCTTCATATCTGAGTGATCCTGGGCAAGTGAGTTAAACTCCCCCTGCCTCAGTCTCCTCTTATGTACAGTGAAAGTGCTGTGGATTTGGCCTTTAAGGCTCCTTTGAGCTTGAATCTTTGAGCCTGGCAGGTCAGCTCCTGAAAGACAGATCACATCCTTAGGGCACATGACAGTTCCTGGTCCATGGAAAGTGCTTAAGAAATACATGTTGAATGAATGAATGAGTACAGCAAACTTTTTCTTTCAAAGCAAGACCGAAACCTTCTAAGTTCTCCCCAGCTCCCAGTTTGGGGATAATGGCGCACAAGATCCATTCTTTACCCAGAAGAGAGGCAATTGTGTGAGCCATATTGTAGGAATGCTATTAGCAACTTAGACCATCCAGGGGAGGGCAGTCAGGATGGTAAAAGGCCAGGCGTCCCAGCCATGTGAGGAGTGTTTGAAGGAACTCGAGATGTCTGTTGGAAAGAAGTGAAGCCTCATGGGGAACACGGTAGTTTTCTTCAATTGTTTGGAGGGGTAGCAGGCCAAAGAGGGACTGGACTGATTCTAGGGCAGAATCAAGAGCGATGGGACGAACTCTCAAAGGCATCAGTCATTATGTCAGAACAAACTCACCAACCATGGGACCGTCCCAAAGGAGAATAAGTTTCCTCCTAAGGAGGTAGTCAGCTCCCCATCACAGCCAAGAATGGAGGGTCAACTCTTGGGCACTCTCTAGAGAGCATCCCAAAGGAGAATGGGCTGCCTCCTGAGGAGGTAGAGAGCTCCTTATCACTATCAGTCCTTAAACCAGGGCTGGATGATCAGTTCTTGGGTAGGTTTTAGAGAGTCTTTTTTCTGGTTGGGGTAGATGAGACCTAGACCACTGACGCTCCATTCATCTCTGAGTTTCTCTTATTTTCTCAATGAGTCCCTGCATTCCAGAGTGTCTGAAACACAACGGCAGAGAGATGCAAGGAGGAGCCCACCAGGGAGAGGAAGTTGTCTCCTTCGCCTTCAGACTGACATGGCAGCATCCTTCCTGAAGTTGAGCCTGTGCCAGAGGAGGGGGAAAGGGCACTTTGTCTTATGAGGACTCAGATAAAACCAAGGGCCCAATGATCTTCAAATGACAGAAGAAGGATGTCCAACTAATAATTGACATTTTAAGCCTTGCTCTGAAATACTATTTCATAGTTTTGTGAATTTTTAAAAATTTCCCAGGGATAATCAATTATCCTTAACTGGAGTGTTTATGGTCTATGAAAGACAAAAAAGTATATAATGACTCGGTGCATTTTATCACCACTGCTAGGTTAATTTTTGGTTAATTGCTTAACTGGGAAAATTAAACCGACTGAGAATGCTCTCTCATGGTTTGAAGGATCTAAGCAATGACTGTGTTAACCAGAGGGGTGGGTAAAGGATAACAGGACCACCAGGTTGTTTCTGTGAAAGATACCCATCCAAAGGTTATGATGAGTAGAACAAAAAGGATGTGTGGGATTTGAGGGTGAACAAAGTCAAGGGAGAGATGAGTAAGAAAAAGAAAGTAGGAACATGGGGGACTGGTTAGACACATTCTAAAGAATGAGAGACCCCTCTTAAGTTGTCTGGGAATGGATAGTAAATTATTTTCATCATCCCTAAGACAAATGCTGTGGTAGGTTAGTTTGTTAGAGCCCATTTTTAAAGAGATCAAAGGCACACAGTATCTGCCCAGATTTTAGTAATGAGATTCCCCAGAAAGAACACTTTGTCTGGAGTCAGAGACCTGGATTCAAATCTGCATTCTGCCATTTACTTACAAGGATGACCTTGAGTCAGTTACTTTATTTCTCTTATATTTCCTCTTCTGTTAAATGAGGGGCCACAACAAGATGATTGATGATCTCTGAAATTCCTTCCAACTCCAAATCTATGACCCTGATCTAGTCATTTTACTGATTAGGAAGCATGGAACTAGAAGGCAGTGATATGTCTAAGTCACACCTCTAATTGTGTGTGGTTAAACTGGGACTAGCCCACAAGATTCCCAACTTCTGGTCTCACTGCCTTTCCGCAACCTCAGGCTCCCAGAGACTTTAGGTGCTATTTCCTGACCATGAGCCTAGTGCCCCTAACTTTGGTTCATTAGACTCACAGTTGGTCCCATGGTCTCCCACATGAGAGAGCCCAGGTGATTTAGCCCTAAGCTTTCTCCACTGCTGGAAAACCTACTCAGAGCCTACACACTGTTGAGGGTAGCGCCATTGGTACTATGCACTTCCATCATTGGCATAATGCTTCACACACTCTTGGAGCCAAGCCTTTGGTGATCCACTGAACTGAGCTGCATGAGCGCCATCTTTCTTTTGGAAAGATCCTACACAGCAGTGACCTTTCCACAGAGTCGTAGAATCTGAGGAGACCTCAGTGGTTATCTAGTCTCCTGGATACTGCCCAATGGTGTCTCCTTTGCTAAATCAAGTCAACAACATGGATTAAAGACATCCTTTGGGCCAGGCACTGAGCTAAGTCTTACCAGAGGTCATCTGGCTTCTTCTGGATGACAGACTTCTAAGGCAGAGGAAACCTCCATCTCTTCTACCTTGGGAAGGCTCCCATTGCTACCACTGCATTCTTTCCATCGAGTCCCAATCTACCTGATGGCTGTGTCCTTGTTCTGTTCTCATTCCTTTTCCACAAGGCTGCCCTTCAGATTCTCAAAGGTGTCCCTCACCTCTCCAGTCTTCTCTTTGCTAGGCTACGTACCCCTAGTTCCTCCCATAAATCCTCACAAGAATGAATGGAGGCTCTTTGTCATCCTGGCTGGTCTCAGATCTTCCTAAAACATGCCACTTGGGAAGGAATGAAATGCCTTGAGACCATCCACTCCTCCCAAGGCAAGACAAGAGGGTGCTAAGCAAAGTGTGCAAAGTATAGGAGTGCTCAGAAGCTCTAGCACATGGCTCCAGGCAGCCTCTAGTGCAAAGTCCACACTCTGCTGGCATTTTACATGGGGTGGGAGTGGGCTCCATCCTTGCTTTCTGGACTTATTTCACAGTCAAAAGGCTTCTTCCTTGCTGTGGAGGGCAGGCAACTGGGAAGGAAAGGGAATGAGCATTTATAGAGCACCTCCTGTATGCCGGGCATTGTGCCAAGCCCTGGACCAATATTATGTCTTTGGAACCTAATCATTACCTGGGGAGGCAGGTTCTGGCCACCTTTTGGGAGGCACAGGGTCAGGGTGAGAATGCCCAGAGAAACAGGGAGAGGGCTTTGAGGTCACATCCTACAGAGACCACTTCAAGGAACTGAGGTTCGTTCAGCCAGGAGAAGACTTGATTATTATTTCTTTGTGTGTTTGCAGGGCTGCCCTATTCTGCTTGGCCCCAGAGAGCAGAACTGGAGGAGATGGGAGGGAGGCAGAAAGGCAGAAGTAGACAATGGTAGAATCTCTGAGCGCCACCAAGGGACCTCAACCCTTCTTTTTGGAACTTCCTTGACTCTTGACAAAAGTTGTCCCTGCAGAGAACCCAATGGTCCTTAGGCTTTAGAGTAAACCTTCAATGAGGGGAGCCCTTCCAATCCCATCACAGATACTGTGCGACCCTGGGCAAGTCACTTGACCTTTGGAGTCTATTCTTCATCAGGAAAATGAGAGCACTGAACCCGGGCACTTCTAGTGTTTCTTCTTACTCTAAATCTTTGAGTCTATGATCTTAAGTCAATGAAAGTCCACAGCGAAGGGCAGTGGATACAGCTCTGGAATTTGAGTCAGGAAGTTCTGGGTTCAAATCTTGTCTCAGATATTTTCTATGTAACCCTGAGTAAGTCATAACCTTTCCAGGCTCAGTTTCCACTTCTCTAAAATGAATTCTCGATGACCTTTATACCATTCCCTAATAGAAAACACGGCTCCCGCAGTCTGCCTGTGCTTTTCAATGCATTTCCATCCAGGTAAAAAGGCAGGAGGGAGCTTTTCCAGAAAATTCAATAAAACTCCCCCACCAAGATTGGAGGGAGCAGCCTCCCTCCCAAACACAAAACTCACACAAGAAACTTTTCAATGGACCTCTAAAAGCCTGATGGCCAACCCCGCTGTTCCAAATGAAAGGGGGCACCATTGGACCCGTGACCTCCAGCCGCTTGGGGAGGGAGGGCAGCAGAATGGATGTGGACCAGGGAAACAGAGGTGAGGAGCTGTTACTTAGCAACCTCAGCAGGAGGGACCTTGGTCAAACCCAACTCGGGAAGAAAGGTTTTGGCGGAAAATGCTGGTGGGGCATTCAAGGGCAGGGAGCAAAGGCCTGAATAGAAAGGAGCTCGTAGTCTGGCTGTTCTGAACAGGTAAGAACCACCATGTTCCTCCTCCCCGCAGGAAGGGACCTTGAATAGGGAAGGGGGAAACACAGGATGTGTAGACCCCACGTCTGAGCCCTTTTGTACAGAAAACAAAGTCAAGGCTTAAAAATAAAACATCTACCTCTCAGGCAATTGCTTTCCTTTCTTGTTAGAGACATTCAGCAATGAAATCATAGGACAAATGGCTACTTCTGTCATCTGGGGGCTCACAGAGCAGCCCTTCCCTCCATACAACCCAGTACAATAATTCCCATTTTACAGATGACGAAGCAGCTTGCCAAGGTCACATGCCATGGCAGGTTGGGAGTTGAGTCTTCCAATTCTCGGCACAATATTTTCTGGTTAGAGATAGTGTATGAAGCCAGGATTTCTGGCTCCTGTCATATTCACTAATTGTGTGGCGCTCGGTTTTTTAGTTTGTCAGGGGCTTAAAAAAAATCTATCAAGAGATAACTTCCCACAAGATCATTGAAAACAAGGTAATTCCATGCTCTCAAGTCTGTGGAGAAATAGAATAACACACTGGGCCCAGAGTCAGGAAGACTTGAGTTCAAATCCAGCCTCAGACACTTCCTAGCTATATATCCCTGGACAAGTCACCTAATTAGTTTGCCTCTGTTTTTTCATCTTTAAGATAGGGATAATGGCACATCTACCTCCCAGGCTATTGCAAATATCAAATGAGCTCTTTCTAAATCACTTTGTAAACTCCTCTGCCTCTTCCTCAACCCCATTCCCTCTACTCTTCCCCTTCCTCTTCTTCTTCCTCCTCTTCTTCCTCTCCTTCTCTTTCCCCTCTTATTTCTTCATCTCTTCTTCCCTCTTCTCTTTCTTCCTCTTCTTTTTTTTAGGTTTTTTGAAATTCAAGGGTTTCTTTTGGAACCTCTCAGTTGTGAAGATCAAATTTGATATGTTTTAAGTGCTTAAAGTGATCTATAAATGCTACTATTATAAACTGTAAACTCGCCAAACCTGTTTTATCCTGTTTTAACCTGTTTGCTGGAGCCCTTTCTCCACCAAAATTACTTTGCATGCATTCTTATTCTTATTTTTTTTAACTTTACCTTCTGTCTTAGAATCAATATTGTGTATTGGTTCCAAGGCAGAAGAGTGATAAGGGCTAGGCAATGGGGGTCAATTGATTTGCCCAGGGTCACACAGCTGGGAAGTGTCTAAGGCCAGATTTGAACCCAGATCTCTGATCTCTAGGCCTGACTCTCAGATCATTGAGCTACCCAGCTGCCCCCGCATACATTTTTAATTTAATGATTTAGGAACTGGAATGTAAGCTTCTCTAGGGCAGGGACTGTTTGACTTTGCCTCCTTCATTCCAACTGATGAGCTGTCTCCTTCTGTAAGCCTTGTTTCTCAGGTTTTCTGGATTTCTTAGATTCTTCTAGATAGACTTAATGTATTGAAGCTCTCTCACTTCTTCCCACTCTCCAACAGAATGTAAGACCTGTGAGGGCAGGAGGGAACTGGATAATCTTTGCATCCCAAACACTTCCCCTGAAGAAAGCACTTAAGTGGTCTGGTGGAATGGGACTCTTGGAACGAAGGAGGGAATAGAACTTTTCTTCAAGTCCTCATTTGCTTTGGAAAGAGGACGCGTTGATAAATCTTCCCGCCACGTTTTCTGTCGATTGACACCATAAAATATATTTTCCTTAGAATTAGGATTGTCTGAAGCTCAGTGGATTTAATTATTTGTAATTACCCTGTTGTTGTCGGACTATGGCTGCTTTATGACAGTGGTATCTACTGTGTGGGTCAGGCCCCACTGTATATCTTTTCAAATATAGAATTAATGTACTATTGATGAAACCATTACCAGAACCAAATGAAAGTCTGGGCTGATGGATTGGTCCTCGGGGCGCTGTCAGACATGAAAGGAGTAATTAGTATTCATTACTCCTTACTCCACAACATTCCAATTATTCATGAACTTTAACTTTCGGACTGCATCTGTATCTATCTTTCCCCGACTTGTGTTATTAGGAAGAAAAAACAAATGTCAGCGATGGAGAAAACAACCACCAGTAACTAGAGACTGAAAGGGAGAAAAACAGGGCAGGATAAAGATCCATCTAGGCAGAGCCCTCGTGAAGTTTAGCGCTTTGGAGGGAGGCAAAGCACCAGCTATGAGGCTCACAGTGGACTAGACCAAGAACAGGGATGTTTCCTGGTGTGGGTTAGACTTACAACCCCACAGGAGAAAGGGGCAGGCAGCTTACTGTTTGGCCAAGTCTGAAAGGAGCAAAGAATGTGCCAGTAATCCCCCAAAGTCTTTACTCAATATCTGCAGAAGAGGATTCCCTGCCCTCAAGGAGCTTACACTCCATTGGGGGAGACAACAGGTATAAGGCTGAATGCCCATGAGCTTGCCTTTCCTCTTGGGTGGTCAACAGCCAGGATGCCTGGCGATGGCCCCACATGGAGTGGAGAACCTCAGCTTCTTCCATGGCTGACCAAGCTCTAAGCATTCCTCAGTGCCTGCCATGGCCACCTTCATGGCTGTTGCATCAAACTGTTCTCATTTGCCCATTTCTCCAAGGGAAGCCTTCCCATGCTTGGGGCAGCCATCCCCCTAACTCAAACAGTGGGTTTGAGGCCCCTGCCAAGCTGGTTTTACCAGCGTGTGACCATTGCGCATATTCCAGCTTCTTGGAGCAGCTGGGGGGAGTTGGGTGAACGGTGGACACCAAAGGTGAGGAGCTGCCCTACAAAGGGCTCAGAAAGCCCTCCTACCAGAGGAACTAGTCCTCCATGGGCAGCTAGGTGGCGCCACAGGGCCCCAAACACTGCCCATTCCACCAGAGCCCCTAGTCCTCCCTGAGCAGCTAGGTGTCCCTGTAGCGCCCAGAACGCTGGCCCTTCCAGCAGGGGTGCTGGCGCCTCCCAGCAGAGGGACTGGTAGTCTCTGAAGACCTCACTCGCCCCAGTTGACTGAATTGGTACCAAACAAAGGCATTTGCTTTCTCCAAACAGGCAAAGAGAGCCAAAGACTCCCAGACTTCTCATGCTGGCCACACCTCCACCCCACGGTCTCCTCTGATTGGCTAGTTCAGTCTGGAAGGCCTATTAGCGGAAGTCCCAGCCCCAGCGGTCCTGCTCAGAGCCCAGTCCACAGGATCTCTGGTTGCCGCTGCCCCTGTGCCCCTTCCGCTCCGTGGTATGGGTTGCCTTACTTGATTAGACCGTAAGCGCCTAGAGGGCAGAGGCTGGCTTTCTTTTAGCTGGGATTTGTATTTCCTGTACTTGGCAGAGTGGCGGCGCTGGGCACCCAGAGAGCGTGCTGGATACACGCGCCCTCCTCAGTCTTCATCTCTGCGGTAAGGCAGCAGCTGGAACTGTCACCATCAGACATTCTCAGCATGAAGCTGGGACACAGCCTTCTCGGAACTGAGATCCTGTAGCCGGACCACACACAGGAAGTGCCCGGGTGCCTGAGGGGAGGGAGGCAGCTCCCTCCTCCGGACTCCCAGGCTTTTCTCATCCTGGCCATTGCTGTACAGATCTCAGAATAATCTTAGTTCTGTCAGGATTCCCCGGGAGCCTCCCGCTGGCCCAAACCCAAAGGAAACTGAGACAGAGCAAGATTTGACGTCCTTCTCCCATGGGTGCTGAAGCCAAAGTCGAACAACGTGCCTCCTGGCTAGAATATATGTGGAATACAAGAATACTCACTTCCCGCGTTTAATTGTGTTCCTCCCCAGCAGTGGATCGAGGACCGGATCGATGGTTTCATCCAGGTTCTCAATGAGGGTGACGTCTCCAAAAGCCAACGCGTTTTCAATGGCATTCAAA
Source organism: Monodelphis domestica (assembly GCF_027887165.1). Classification (NCBI taxonomy): domain Eukaryota; kingdom Metazoa; phylum Chordata; class Mammalia; order Didelphimorphia; family Didelphidae; genus Monodelphis; species Monodelphis domestica. The sequence continues at coordinate 314,388,078 of NC_077231.1, forward strand.
AACCTGGGGATTTAGCAAGAGTCAAAGCTATGCACTAGAGAAGCTTCTACTTGAAGAGAAATGGAAAACATGATTTACTATCCAGCCCGTGTTAAGTGAGAGCCATTTGGAATGGGACGGCAGCTCAACAAGCCAAGAAAGCAGCTACGCTTGAATTTTGAGAGCCCTTAAGTCGCCCATGGGCGCCCCCTGTACTCAGACACCCCGCCATCATCCCAACATCTGGTAAAGGGTTCTGATCATCCTCCAGTGACCAGGCTAGAGACTCATCTCTGTACTTCGCTGGGCTGGGCTGGGCTCCTGCCAGATCCCTATTTAAAGCGCTTTCAACTTGCCGCAGTTAACGCCACTTGCCTGGCTCTTATGGACCCAGTGTGGCAGAACATTTTGGTGGAGGCCATGCTGGCCATATCATCATTTTTAATGAAATTGTATTTTTCAATGAACAAGAATTCATTTCTTCCCCCCCTCCACTCTGTCCCTGCCCAAGGGAGAAAAGAAAAAGGAAACCCTTAGGATCAACCTTCATAATCTAGGAAGGCACATCCTGCTGATTGTGTCCAAATGTTCTTATGAGATACTTGGGCAAACGGTATTGGAAACCCAACCAGGTTCCATTTAGAAATGATTAATGTAGCCAGGCTCCATCCAGGAACCCACTGTTGCTCCTTCTAGAGACAGGGTTAAGGATAATGCTTCAGGCACTCATCATTGGTCAGTGGGCTCATTCCCACCACTGCACAGGTTGAAACTGGCCTCCTTCTTAGCAGATCATCCCCAAGAACTGCTGAGATGGATAAAAGCCTCCATCAGAGGTCAGCTGAGGGATAAGACCCGCTGATCTGAACTGGGAGGGGCCTCGAACCCTTTTTAAGAAGATTGTTTTAATTAAGATGTATTTTGATGGAGTTGCTATATAGCAAACAGCTCAGGAAGCAATATATAAGATTTGATCAAAACGAGAAATCTGTTCTGAAAGGATAGGTTAGAAGAGCATCTTGTCTAGGTCCTATAGGACAAGGATGAGGGAGGTGAGAGGCAACTAATGGTCCTTAAGGATCTTCCAAGTTCATTGATCCTATGAACACTCCTACAAATTGATTATTTAAATGAAAGGTTTATTCCTATCTTTGTTTTTTTTTCCCCATCACTCCCATTTTAGCCTGGGCCAGAATGGTACACATACCTTAGGCCATATTTGAAGCCCTTCCAGCTTATATACAGAGAGAGTCTCAAAGTTAGGAAGACATGAGTTCAAGTTTGACCTCTGGGCCTTTGATCTTCTGAGAGTTCCTTCTCTAGGTCCAATCCTTATCCCTCTGCCCTTATCTAGCTTGTGTAAGATTTAAATTAATATCAATAACTCCAAGTATTATATTTTATAAGATTTATTAATAATCACTTGAAGTAGAAAGAAAATAAACTAAAATAGAAGTTCAAACCTAATTATTCAACAAAAAGGAAACACACATGTGTAGACTCTCTTGCTTGGCATAAAGCCCGACTTCCCAGCTCAATCAGGGGAAAAGAGAGAGACGGAGCTACGCAAAACTTATATCCTCCCTATGTTAGCATGTAATGTGAGAGAGAACATGGGAATCTGGGATTTAGAGTTCTGGAGAACAAATCCTCATTACACTTGGTAGGACCCATTAGAGCTTGTGCTCTGCTGGGAGCCCAGAAGCAGCTCTGTGATAGGAAGGAAGAAGCAAGAAGTCCTTACCAAAGGCAAGATTGAGATCTCAGGGTCTGCTACAGGAGAGGCAATGCACCCTAGGGGACAGGAGGCTGGCCTCAATGTCTCAAAACCTTGTGCAAGGCCCACCTGGGACACATACTGACCAAGTGAACCTTGGGCAAAGTGCTTGCTCTCTCAGGAATACAGACAACTCTCTATGACCCAGAATGGTAGTCCAGGGGCTCCTTGGTGTCTGTGAAGGGGCTGTTTTTTTTTTCACTGGGAGCTCCCTACATCCACAAGCTCACAGGAGCAGACCAAAAATAATATGCTTCATCCATGTCATTTGTGTCCAATGTCCTTTACACATGTCTGGTAATGTTCAGAAGGGCCATTACAAATACTATTGTGCTGAAAGGAATGATGAAGTGGAAGAATTCCATGTGAACAGGAAAGACTTCCAAGAACTGATGCAGAGTGAAAGGAGCAGAACCAGGAGAATATTGTACACAGAAATGGATACATTGTAGCACAATTGAATGTAACTGACTTTGCTACTAGCAACAATGCAATGACCCAGAACAATTCTGAGGGACTTATGAGAAAAAATGTATCCACATCCAGAGAAAGAACTGTGGGAGCAGAAACACAGATATGATTGGGGATGTAAACTCTCAGTGATCACTCTAAATATGGAAATATGTCTTGGTCAATGACACATATAAAACCCAGTGGAATTGCTCCTTGGCTATTAGAGGAGGTGGGAGGAGGAGAAGGAAAGAATATAAATCATGTAACCATGGAAAAATATTCTAAATTAATTAAATAAGTAAATAAAATTTAAAAAATACATATATATATAAAGAAGCACCATGACGCTGCCCCTTCCTGGCCAGGGGCCAGGAAGACCCCTGCATTCTTTGTTCCATCAACCTTCTTTGGCTTTCATGTGATAGGAAGCCACAAGCTCAATCCAAACATCTTTCCAAGCAAAGAGCTTTAAGACCAAACACAAGAATAAGGCTGCGCTGCACCTGTGCCTTCCTGGATGGAGAACTCCCTCCACCCTGGCAGGTCAGACATCTCTGCCACTCACTGGCTTATACAGTTGTTGAATTGTGGGGAAAGGGGAGGGACAGGATGGAGGCAATCAGACAATGGTCACTGACCATTGTACTGGCATGGAATCTGGAAAAAACCTATTAGAGACTGTTGAATTGATGCTATCACAGGGCTATTAAGTAGGAAAAAGCATGTGTACCTTAACTATCTGGACTATATTGAACCAGTTCCATTTGTGTGTGTACATTTTTACAGATATGTGCACATTGCTATGTGTCTACTAATGCATACATGTATACACACACATACATACAGAGTTGCTGAGAGTTCTTTGAGTTGTGACTTGTCCAGGGTCACACAGTCAACATGGTTGAGAAGCAGCACTTTACTCAGGCCCTCCTGGCTCCAAGGCCAGTTCTCTATCCACATGTCAGAAGAAGGCTGATTAACCTGCAGAATGCTGCTCTGTTTCAAAGCTACTTTTGGTTCTTACAAACAGGGAGTCTGGAAGCCAGGAGGCACAAACACAAACAGCTTGGTTCTCCAAGCTCACGTACCCTTTCTGGCCCAGACGGAGGATTTTGAGGTCGGCTCCATATTTATTCTTCATCCATTTAATCCCCTGCTGCTGTGGGTCGATCATCAGGGGCCAGCGTTCGGCATGAGTGAGAATGGTGGCATTTTCAGTGGACATCCGATCACTGGGCAGCCCCTCATTGTTCCAAGCAGCCACGGTGGCATCATCAGTCAACATGGTGATCACGTCCAAGCCTGCTGTTATGGGGATGGGAACCTGGAAAACCAGAGTCACGGGTCATGCGTTGTCAAGGTTATAGCATTAGAAAACAAGGCATCTTGCTCCCAAAATCCACGGAATCTAAGCTGGGAGAGTGCTGCTCTAGGGGAAGGAAAGCCTGAGCCCAAAGGAGGTAAAACTGGGATAAGGCAACCAGGGCTTTGCCTGAGGCTGTGATATTATGGGGCACCACCAGTGCCTGCATTCCTTCGGTAGTCTAGAAACAACAGAGCTTAGCACTTTGGTAGTAGGAGTGGTTTGTTCAGATGCTACTAGATGACAGGCTGGTTTGAGCTCCTCCCTGTCCCTGTCTCCTCTCTTCCTTCTGCCTTACAGTGTAGTGATCTCCTTGTGGGGTAGACTAGGGTCTCTTAATGGCCCTTTCCCCTACCAGGCATGCTTTAAATTTGAAATTAAGTTGTGGCCTTCGGTGCCCTAAAGAACTTTCAGCACCACTTGCTGTGTAAATCCTGCAAAAGCTCTTACCCTAGGCACTGGTCAACAGTTGCCACAATCAGATGATATGATCTGGCATAACAACTGATATTTAAGCGGGAGATGATGATGATGGTGATGATGGTGATGATGGTGATGATGATGATGATGGTGATGATGATGATAATGATGATGATGATTGATGATGGTGATTGATGATGATGATGGTGATTGATGATGATGATGATGATAGTAGTGATGATGATGATGATGGTGCAACATCCCTAATGCTTCATACAGAGCCTAGCATAGATGCTTGCTAGTTAACTGTTGAGTAATTGTAATGACCAGTCTTGGTTCCTTAGAACAGTGGGCAGGATATGCTGTCCTGGGGCAGCTATGGGGTTCCATAGTGCATTGAGCACTGTCAGGAGTCAGGAAGATGTGAGTTCAAATTTAGCCCCAGACACTAGGTATGTGACCCTAGATAAGTCACCCAACCTCTGTTTGCCTCAGTTTCCTCAACTGCAAAATGAGGATAATGAGTATTTATCTCCCATGGCTTCTGTGGGGCTCAAATAAGGTAAGATTTGTAAAGCTCTTAGCATGGTGCCTGGCATACTCTAGGCTCCATATAAAAGCTAATTTCCCTCCCTTCCCTGTCCCCTCCTCTTGGTAAAAGGACTAGGGATTATGGGAGCAATATATACGGTCAGGTGTGGTGCCGATATCCTTTGTTTTTGTTGAACTCTTTTGCTTTGGTACATGGGATTGGGTGGGAAGGGAAGTTCCACTTCAGGGGTGAGGAAGGGCATCTCCACTGGCCAGGAGTGGCCGTGATATAAAAATGGAAATCAACCAACACGGATTTACTGATGTTAATGTGCCTGGCACTGTGCTATGTGCTGAGGATACAAAGACATAAATGAGAGAATTACTGTCCGTAGTTGTTGCTATCTCAATAGGAGCGATATCACTAAAACAGAGATGAAAATAAAAAGAAATGACTAGTCTGGAAGGCTTCTGTTCTTGTTTTTAGAATAAGTACTGAGTGATTTCCTAGTGGTGGTATTACCGCAAGGCTGTGTGTACCTCCTCAACATTTGTGGGGTGGGGATGGGGTGGACATCAATTTGTCATTTTCAAATCAAAATAGGTGGCTTTTTTTCTTCTAAATCTAAGAAGCAGAAATAAGAATGAACTTCAGACTTCAGAGGGTGTGACGTTCTACGAACAACAGAAAAACATGGGCAACCTGGGTTGAAAATTATGAAATGGTTTCCTAGTTCTCCAAATGGTAAAAGGTCATTAAACTCAGCAGATGAGGGGGACATTCTGCCAAAAGCCATCCCCAGTGAAACACGTGGCCTCTCCCAAAAGGAAGAGAGCCACTCTTTATTCCAGAAAACCGAAGGGGGGAAAAATCAGAGATGAAGACTCAAAATGGCTCTTGCTGTCACACTCCAGAGGACTGGAAACTTCATTTTGGAAAGGGAAACGTTCATTTCCAGGGTGCCATCCAGATGTCAATAACAGGAGATCCTTCACTGGTTGGGAGATGACACTCGAGGACCATTTGACTTTTAGAGAACTGTTTTTTCAGCAATATTTGGATGGTCATGGCCTCGCAACATGGCCCCATGCTTGGAATCCACTCTTTGTCTCTCCCTTTCCTTCCTTTGATCTTGACTCCTATGCTCCCTCTTCCATGAAGTCTTCCTTGACTCTTTCAGATACTATCTTTCTTTGCCAATTTCCCCAGAGTGCTTTCTCTCCTTTGTTTTCTTCATACATTTATCTTGTGCTTAGCTCACCTATATGGAGACATTTAAGATCCCCATCCTTGAGGGATGAGTCATTTTCCTCTTTTTTCTCTCCATCTCTAGCATGTGGCACAGGGCCTTGAACATAGAGGGAGCTTAACAAGGTTTGGATTAACATCCGTCATGTATCCTTAAGCCATTTCTTAAAGTAAGTGATAATAATAAAAGCTAATTTTATGTAGCTCTTTAAGATTTGCAAAGCATTTTATGACAGGGCTAGACAGTCCCTTCATGCCATGTAGGGCTGCTTTTTGCTCCTAGCCCATCGTGGGTAATGGGCGATGGCTACACCTACCATGCCTCTCTCCATTGACCCCTGAGTAATTCCTCAGGAGGCCATTATTGTTAGCCACATGGCAGCCTCAGTATCAGATTCCTGGTGTATAAAAGTAGAGCCTCTGTTTCAGGGAGAATCTTGGGGTCACTAAAGCCATTCCCCATATCTCAGAGAGAGCTCAGTCCACTCCCTTCTCCCTGTCTAATCCTGAGCCTGGCTCCCCCTCTACCAGCATCATCTTTACAGGGCATGGGTGCCACTGCTTGTTATTGTCTGATCATCCACTTGGTTTTTCCAGTGTAGATGATTAGGCTTAAGTCTGCGGAGTGCCTGTTGATCTCTCTTAGGTACAATGCCACCTACAGGTGGGAGCTTCCAGAGGACTTCATCTTCCATGGGGACCTTGCTTTCATTCGAGCCTTGGGTAGATGCCTTCCATGACAACTGCCATCACCTCGCATGAGCATCGGTCTCCCTGTTTCATGTTTCACTTGATATTAGTAACATTATTCAACACATTTTGGCCCATGGAAATGTCTTGGTGTATTTTTTGGAATTCAGATACTCCTTTGTGATCTCATCGACTCAGAGGTCCTCTGCAATGATGCCAACTAGAAGACATCCCCTCCTGCCCATCCCGTGGGGACTCTTCTGGGTCCACCAATAGGCTGATCATCAGGAGGCAAGTTAACATGCCGGGGACTTCCTTCATGTCTCCTGACATTTCAAAGGTACCACAGCTGCTGACTAAGCACACAAAGGGAACTTCTCTATCAGCCGCCATTATTGACTGATGGAAATTTTATAATAGGAGGCTGTAACAAAATGGGGTTTCCTTGAGGGTAAGGGAGATGTGGGTGAGTCTCTTCAGACACTCGTGGCAGGCATGTCCTTACATTTTCTGTAAGGGGCCAGATTTTATACAGGCAGGCACAAGTTCATGAGTGTTTAGCCATGTAGTGAGATTCCTAATCCACAGAAGACTGTCATGTCCAGGGAGATTCAAGGGCCATTTATTTAGGAGACACCATCATTGCCTCTGAGTTTCAGAAGTTACTTTTTCTATCAAGCGACAAGCCTTTATTCATTTTCCCTATCACATTTCACCTTCATCATATTTCATCACCTTCTAAACTTGAGTCTCCTACAAATCTGATTATCATTCCAACTTCCTCATTTCATAAGAGAGAATTCAAAGGCCAGAGAAAGTCGGTGACTCGTCCAGGTTGAGACGCTTGTCCCAAGGTAGGAGTGAACAAGCGCATCGAGAAAACCAAAGCATGAATCTGTTGGAACTTTGGCTTGAAGAAATGGCTGAAACATCTCAACAGTGTAGAGGAGGCCAATGAAGGGACTCTGGATAATGGCTGAGAACACAGAGAAGGTGAGTCCAACAGGAAATCCTGAATGTTCTAGGTCGCCAAACTAATGCAATTCGGCTTGCTAATTTGAGGAGGGAAGAAGGAAGGACACAAAAGGTATGGGTGCCGGGGAACTGGATTTGAAGAAGAAAACGGAATTTTTAAAAAGCATGAAAAGAGAGAAGAGATCATTTCCAGCTTTACAGTTCTGATTCTAGAGCTAAGACTTGCATTATCAGTGTTCAAAAAGCAACACAAAATATGCCAAGCCAATGTAATGTTTCATGAAGGGAAAATAAGTGAGTAAGACAACATCCATTGTGCAGGAAGGGAAATAGATGTGGTGGCTTGTGATCTTGTGTCACTATCCTGGTTATCTCATTTCTGAAAGAAAGCACAATCCAAATCTTAACATGATTCTCACCTCTAAATTTTAGTGCCCTGGGTCAAAGCTCCGATTTTCCTGGCCTCGTTCTACCTCTCTGATTTCCCAGGTCAGCAACATGCCATTTACAATTAACTGCCTCTTTAGAGAGGTTGTGTTTCATAATAGAAAAGCATTCTGGATCTCAGTCTAGTGGAAAAGCAAAGACCTGTGTTTAAATCCCCACTTATGACTTTGCACAAACCACGTTATGTTTAGGGTTTCCATTTCTTCATCTGTAAGATGAAGGGGTTGAACTTCATTATTTCCAAGGCCCCTTTTCTAGGTGGCACAATAGATAGAGCACTGGACCTGGAGTCAGGAAGACTCATCTTTCCAAGTTCAAATCTGGCCTCAGATATTTTACTAGCTATGTGACCCTGGGCAAGTCACTTCACCCTGTTTGCTTCAGTTCCCTCATTTGTAAAATGAAAGGGTGGGATGTCATTATCTCTAAGGTCTCTTTCAGCTCCAATGCCAGATTCCTAATCTCCTATGACCTAGAGAATGGCAAAATGTGTTCAGATCCTTCCCTTGGATGCTTAAAAGCTCTGGAACCACCTGCAACTTACTTAGCCATCCTCTTTGTTTTAAAAAATTATTCATTTTGTTAAATTTGCCTCAATTAAATTTTTAAAAATTTACCATTCATTAAAATAATTTTGAGTTTCAAATTCTTTCCTTCCTTCCCCATATCCCCTGAGAGGACAAATGACATGATACTGATTATACATGTGAAGTCATGCAAAACTAGCCTCAGTTTCCCTAAAGGTAAAATGGGAATAAAATGCTCATAGTACCTACCACACAGCGTTTTTGAGAGGAAAGTGCTTTATCAGTTTTAAGGCTTAATGGGAGTTAAGTCTATTATCTTTACTTTGTCTGAAATTTCTCTATAGGACTTTCTCCCTCTTCAAACTTTAATGCAGGAAAACAGCCTGGGTGTGGCTCTCCTCACCATTCAGTAAGATGCTAGAGGTCTCAGAATCCTCAGCCTGGCTTGGATAATGGAGTTATCCATTGGCATTTGTTGAAGTGGGAACTTCCACTCCAAAGTGTGCAATTCTGACCGCCTGTGGAAGATGCTGACTGTACCTTCTGGGACTTCAGGAAGGGGATCCACTTGCATTGTACCAGCTCCTCTCGGTACTGTTTGGTAAAATAGCCGACATAAGAGACAAAAGCTGCCGTCAGCAGGACGTCTCCGCAGAGTGTTTTCTCTTGGGCCTCAAAGGAGGTGATTGCCTGGCCCCAGCGCACCTTCTCAGACTGAGAAAAAAGTTCAGAGTTAGCATGGAGGAATGGGATACAAATCAAGAGAGCCCTAAATCAGCATCCCCCTTCCTCAGGGGAAGGCTTCTCTGGCTGCTGCCCTTAGGAGAGAGGGAGAAATAGCCAGGCAACATTCCATAGGATCTCCATCCTTTCTCTGAAAAGGGCCGTTAGTTGTTATGCCTTCCAAGGCCCAAACTCCCATTTCTTTTCATTTTCCATCATTCCTCCCCCAAGAGCTTTCCCATTTATAAGGAGGCACAGGGCACTGGGAAAGGGATGAGTGGCTAAGGCTGGGGGCATCTTGTGATCTTGGTCTCTCTTACAAAGGGACCTCTATGCTATGGTTGACGAATGATTATGAGACCTCCTTCATGAGAAGGATAATGAGAATGTGTGCGATATGGTGGCAAACCTGCTGGCCTTGGAGTCAGAGGGTCTGAGTTCCAGTCCTAGTTTTGACAGCTCCATGGGGAATGTTGTCACCTACATGATGAATTGAGATGTATGACTCCACAGGTCCTTTTCAAGCTTTAAATCTTTGGACAACAAGCAAGGAGAACCAGGAATCCTGCTTCACGGGGGCAAATTTGACCTCTAACATATCACTGAGAGCTGCCGAAATGGAGTCCTTAGCTAAAAGGCTTCCCTAGATGGGCATAATTTATTTAAAAGAAGAGGCATGGGTAAAGGTGGGAAGTGGGAACAACACTGTATATTAATAAGGTTTACTCTGGGGTTGGAACTCTAGGAATGAAAGTAGGAATGAAACCCCTGCCCTGGTCAGACTTCACCTGGAGGACAGAGTTCAGTTCTGGGCACCCCAATTTAGGAAGGACATTTATAAACTGGAGATATGCAAAGGAGGGCCACCAGGCTTTGAGCCATGCCTTTTGGGGATTACTAGTGAAAGCATTTAGTCTTCATTAGGCTGAGAAGACTCAGAGGCACATGGTTGTGACCTGCAAGGGCTATCATGTAGAGGAGAGAACACACTTATTTTGTTTGCCCAGAGAGAGAGCACAGAATCAGGAGCAGTGGGTAGAAGGTACAAGAGGTAAACTGAGGCTCAATGTCAGGGAAATGTCCAAACAACTGTTCCTAAGTGAGAGTTCCTCCTCTGTGGAAGTCTTTGAAGCTGGACAATGTC